>NC_074668.1:61334849-61634849 GCF_029448725.1 Salvelinus fontinalis
CCATCCTCTGCTAAGTAATTTTAAGTGTGGACAATTCTGCGAAGGAAAAACACAAATTAAAAATGCTACATTAAAAGCCTTTATGCAATAGAAATGATACCTACGTAGTTATGATTCAACAAAATAAAAGCAGAACTTTGTTTTCAAAGAATGTGTTAAAATTGTGTTTGTGAGCAATACTATAACTTATATAATATATCAATTATAAAGAATGAATGGGTCAGTTAGACCACATTAATATTGCGTCATCCTGAAGGGTAAGTGCACATTTGATGTGTTCACTACCACTTACTCATGGACAGCGGATGAAATAACAGGTCATTTTATCTGAGTGCTTCTAGAAGTTCCACTACACATTGAGAGCCTGTGTCTGTTAGCAAGAAGACTCCCGATTAACTGAGGCTCATTTTCGTACCTGTCGTCAGTAAAAGGTTAGCCTAATTTCAACAAAAATGCTAACTAAAAGTATGTGTGAGTTTGTCAGGGGACCAGCAGGTGGAAGCATTGTCTTTCTAGAAGTTTGAAAAAGAACGTGTGCGTGATTATTCCATCCATGTGGGGCATTTGTCACTCGCTGTTGGAGAAAGATGAATAGAAAATATTCCTGATCCTAGTCAACTGAATACACCAGACAGCCAACCACACACCTGGCTATAATTGTGCAGAGCAGCCGAAATAGCTCAGTTGGGAGAGCGTTAGACTGAAGATCTAAATGTCCCTGGTTCGATCCCGGGTTTCGGCAGGAAATTAATTTTGCCAGAGTTCTTCTACATTTGGCCTGGAAAACGGAGAGTTGCAGGTTTGAAACACAGGTTCAAAGGGAAAATATCGGTTGGACAAAATATCCTCTCCTCAACTCCTCCATTCTTTCTCTGTGACCCAACCTGTAGTCAGAGCATTTCATATTATTCTGTATGTATATCGAAGATACTCCATTTAGTATGATATGTTACGTTTCATATTGTATGTATTATTTGGGAATGTCCATCATCCATTTCGTATGAGATGTTATGAATTACAATTCGTATGATGTTACGAATTTCCAAAACGTACTATACATTACGAATGAGCAAAATGTACAATATGTTAAGATTTTACTAAACGTATGATATGTTACGAATTCCAATTTGTCTTTCACAACTGACTGCCACCAATCACCAGATAGCAGAGTGGCGCAGCGGAAGCGTGCTGGGCCCATAACCCAGAGGTCGATGGATCGAAACCATCCTCTGCTAAGTAATTTTAAGTGTGGACAATTCTGCGAAGGAAAAACACAAATTAAAAATGCTACATTAAAAGCCTTTATGCAATAGAAATGATACCTACGTAGTTATGATTCAACAAAATAAAAGCAGAACTTTGTTTTCAAAGAATGTGTTAAAATTGTGTTTGTGAGCAATACTATAACTTATATAATATATCAATTATAAAGAATGAATGGGTCAGTTAGACCACATTAATATTGCGTCATCCTGAAGGGTAAGTGCACATTTGATGTGTTCACTACCACTTACTCATGGACAGCGGATGAAATAACAGGTCATTTTATCTGAGTGCTTCTAGAAGTTCCACTACACATTGAGAGCCTGTGTCTGTTAGCAAGAAGACTCCCGATTAACTGAGGCTCATTTTCGTACCTGTCGTCAGTAAAAGGTTAGCCTAATTTCAACAAAAATGCTAACTAAAAGTATGTGTGAGTTTGTCAGGGGACCAGCAGGTGGAAGCATTGTCTTTCTAGAAGTTTGAAAAAGAACGTGTGCGTGATTATTCCATCCATGTGGGGCATTTGTCACTCGCTGTTGGAGAAAGATGAATAGAAAATATTCCTGATCCTAGTCAACTGAATACACCAGACAGCCAACCACACACCTGGCTATAATTGTGCAGAGCAGCCGAAATAGCTCAGTTGGGAGAGCGTTAGACTGAAGATCTAAATGTCCCTGGTTCGATCCCGGGTTTCGGCAGGAAATTAATTTTGCCAGAGTTCTTCTACATTTGGCCTGGAAAACGGAGAGTTGCAGGTTTGAAACACAGGTTCAAAGGGAAAATATCGGTTGGACAAAATATCCTCTCCTCAACTCCTCCATTCTTTCTCTGTGACCCAACCTGTAGTCAGAGCATTTCATATTATTCTGTATGTATATCGAAGATACTCCATTTAGTATGATATGTTACGTTTCATATTGTATGTATTATTTGGGAATGTCCATCATCCATTTCGTATGAGATGTTATGAATTACAATTCGTATGATGTTACGAATTTCCAAAACGTACTATACATTACGAATGAGCAAAATGTACAATATGTTAAGATTTTACTAAACGTATGATATGTTACGAATTCCAATTTGTCTTTCACAACTGACTGCCACCAATCACCAGATAGCAGAGTGGCGCAGCGGAAGCGTGCTGGGCCCATAACCCAGAGGTCGATGGATCGAAACCATCCTCTGCTAAGTAATTTTAAGTGTGGACAATTCTGCGAAGGAAAAACACAAATTAAAAATGCTACATTAAAAGCCTTTATGCAATAGAAATGATACCTACGTAGTTATGATTCAACAAAATAAAAGCAGAACTTTGTTTTCAAAGAATGTGTTAAAATTGTGTTTGTGAGCAATACTATAACTTATATAATATATCAATTATAAAGAATGAATGGGTCAGTTAGACCACATTAATATTGCGTCATCCTGAAGGGTAAGTGCACATTTGATGTGTTCACTACCACTTACTCATGGACAGCGGATGAAATAACAGGTCATTTTATCTGAGTGCTTCTAGAAGTTCCACTACACATTGAGAGCCTGTGTCTGTTAGCAAGAAGACTCCCGATTAACTGAGGCTCATTTTCGTACCTGTCGTCAGTAAAAGGTTAGCCTAATTTCAACAAAAATGCTAACTAAAAGTATGTGTGAGTTTGTCAGGGGACCAGCAGGTGGAAGCATTGTCTTTCTAGAAGTTTGAAAAAGAACGTGTGCGTGATTATTCCATCCATGTGGGGCATTTGTCACTCGCTGTTGGAGAAAGATGAATAGAAAATATTCCTGATCCTAGTCAACTGAATACACCAGACAGCCAACCACACACCTGGCTATAATTGTGCAGAGCAGCCGAAATAGCTCAGTTGGGAGAGCGTTAGACTGAAGATCTAAATGTCCCTGGTTCGATCCCGGGTTTCGGCAGGAAATTAATTTTGCCAGAGTTCTTCTACATTTGGCCTGGAAAACGGAGAGTTGCAGGTTTGAAACACAGGTTCAAAGGGAAAATATCGGTTGGACAAAATATCCTCTCCTCAACTCCTCCATTCTTTCTCTGTGACCCAACCTGTAGTCAGAGCATTTCATATTATTCTGTATGTATATCGAAGATACTCCATTTAGTATGATATGTTACGTTTCATATTGTATGTATTATTTGGGAATGTCCATCATCCATTTCGTATGAGATGTTATGAATTACAATTCGTATGATGTTACGAATTTCCAAAACGTACTATACATTACGAATGAGCAAAATGTACAATATGTTAAGATTTTACTAAACGTATGATATGTTACGAATTCCAATTTGTCTTTCACAACTGACTGCCACCAATCACCAGATAGCAGAGTGGCGCAGCGGAAGCGTGCTGGGCCCATAACCCAGAGGTCGATGGATCGAAACCATCCTCTGCTAAGTAATTTTAAGTGTGGACAATTCTGCGAAGGAAAAACACAAATTAAAAATGCTACATTAAAAGCCTTTATGCAATAGAAATGATACCTACGTAGTTATGATTCAACAAAATAAAAGCAGAACTTTGTTTTCAAAGAATGTGTTAAAATTGTGTTTGTGAGCAATACTATAACTTATATAATATATCAATTATAAAGAATGAATGGGTCAGTTAGACCACATTAATATTGCGTCATCCTGAAGGGTAAGTGCACATTTGATGTGTTCACTACCACTTACTCATGGACAGCGGATGAAATAACAGGTCATTTTATCTGAGTGCTTCTAGAAGTTCCACTACACATTGAGAGCCTGTGTCTGTTAGCAAGAAGACTCCCGATTAACTGAGGCTCATTTTCGTACCTGTCGTCAGTAAAAGGTTAGCCTAATTTCAACAAAAATGCTAACTAAAAGTATGTGTGAGTTTGTCAGGGGACCAGCAGGTGGAAGCATTGTCTTTCTAGAAGTTTGAAAAAGAACGTGTGCGTGATTATTCCATCCATGTGGGGCATTTGTCACTCGCTGTTGGAGAAAGATGAATAGAAAATATTCCTGATCCTAGTCAACTGAATACACCAGACAGCCAACCACACACCTGGCTATAATTGTGCAGAGCAGCCGAAATAGCTCAGTTGGGAGAGCGTTAGACTGAAGATCTAAATGTCCCTGGTTCGATCCCGGGTTTCGGCAGGAAATTAATTTTGCCAGAGTTCTTCTACATTTGGCCTGGAAAACGGAGAGTTGCAGGTTTGAAACACAGGTTCAAAGGGAAAATATCGGTTGGACAAAATATCCTCTCCTCAACTCCTCCATTCTTTCTCTGTGACCCAACCTGTAGTCAGAGCATTTCATATTATTCTGTATGTATATCGAAGATACTCCATTTAGTATGATATGTTACGTTTCATATTGTATGTATTATTTGGGAATGTCCATCATCCATTTCGTATGAGATGTTATGAATTACAATTCGTATGATGTTACGAATTTCCAAAACGTACTATACATTACGAATGAGCAAAATGTACAATATGTTAAGATTTTACTAAACGTATGATATGTTACGAATTCCAATTTGTCTTTCACAACTGACTGCCACCAATCACCAGATAGCAGAGTGGCGCAGCGGAAGCGTGCTGGGCCCATAACCCAGAGGTCGATGGATCGAAACCATCCTCTGCTAAGTAATTTTAAGTGTGGACAATTCTGCGAAGGAAAAACACAAATTAAAAATGCTACATTAAAAGCCTTTATGCAATAGAAATGATACCTACGTAGTTATGATTCAACAAAATAAAAGCAGAACTTTGTTTTCAAAGAATGTGTTAAAATTGTGTTTGTGAGCAATACTATAACTTATATAATATATCAATTATAAAGAATGAATGGGTCAGTTAGACCACATTAATATTGCGTCATCCTGAAGGGTAAGTGCACATTTGATGTGTTCACTACCACTTACTCATGGACAGCGGATGAAATAACAGGTCATTTTATCTGAGTGCTTCTAGAAGTTCCACTACACATTGAGAGCCTGTGTCTGTTAGCAAGAAGACTCCCGATTAACTGAGGCTCATTTTCGTACCTGTCGTCAGTAAAAGGTTAGCCTAATTTCAACAAAAATGCTAACTAAAAGTATGTGTGAGTTTGTCAGGGGACCAGCAGGTGGAAGCATTGTCTTTCTAGAAGTTTGAAAAAGAACGTGTGCGTGATTATTCCATCCATGTGGGGCATTTGTCACTCGCTGTTGGAGAAAGATGAATAGAAAATATTCCTGATCCTAGTCAACTGAATACACCAGACAGCCAACCACACACCTGGCTATAATTGTGCAGAGCAGCCGAAATAGCTCAGTTGGGAGAGCGTTAGACTGAAGATCTAAATGTCCCTGGTTCGATCCCGGGTTTCGGCAGGAAATTAATTTTGCCAGAGTTCTTCTACATTTGGCCTGGAAAACGGAGAGTTGCAGGTTTGAAACACAGGTTCAAAGGGAAAATATCGGTTGGACAAAATATCCTCTCCTCAACTCCTCCATTCTTTCTCTGTGACCCAACCTGTAGTCAGAGCATTTCATATTATTCTGTATGTATATCGAAGATACTCCATTTAGTATGATATGTTACGTTTCATATTGTATGTATTATTTGGGAATGTCCATCATCCATTTCGTATGAGATGTTATGAATTACAATTTGTATGATGTTACGAATTTCCAAAACGTACTATACATTACGAATGAGCAAAATGTACAATATGTTAAGATTTTACTAAACGTATGATATGTTACGAATTCCAATTTGTCTTTCACAACTGACTGCCACCAATCACCAGATAGCAGAGTGGCGCAGCGGAAGCGTGCTGGGCCCATAACCCAGAGGTCGATGGATCGAAACCATCCTCTGCTAAGTAATTTTAAGTGTGGACAATTCTGCGAAGGAAAAACACAAATTAAAAATGCTACATTAAAAGCCTTTATGCAATAGAAATGATACCTACGTAGTTATGATTCAACAAAATAAAAGCAGAACTTTGTTTTCAAAGAATGTGTTAAAATTGTGTTTGTGAGCAATACTATAACTTATATAATATATCAATTATAAAGAATGAATGGGTCAGTTAGACCACATTAATATTGCGTCATCCTGAAGGGTAAGTGCACATTTGATGTGTTCACTACCACTTACTCATGGACAGCGGATGAAATAACAGGTCATTTTATCTGAGTGCTTCTAGAAGTTCCACTACACATTGAGAGCCTGTGTCTGTTAGCAAGAAGACTCCCGATTAACTGAGGCTCATTTTCGTACCTGTCGTCAGTAAAAGGTTAGCCTAATTTCAACAAAAATGCTAACTAAAAGTATGTGTGAGTTTGTCAGGGGACCAGCAGGTGGAAGCATTGTCTTTCTAGAAGTTTGAAAAAGAACGTGTGCGTGATTATTCCATCCATGTGGGGCATTTGTCACTCGCTGTTGGAGAAAGATGAATAGAAAATATTCCTGATCCTAGTCAACTGAATACACCAGACAGCCAACCACACACCTGGCTATAATTGTGCAGAGCAGCCGAAATAGCTCAGTTGGGAGAGCGTTAGACTGAAGATCTAAATGTCCCTGGTTCGATCCCGGGTTTCGGCAGGAAATTAATTTTGCCAGAGTTCTTCTACATTTGGCCTGGAAAACGGAGAGTTGCAGGTTTGAAACACAGGTTCAAAGGGAAAATATCGGTTGGACAAAATATCCTCTCCTCAACTCCTCCATTCTTTCTCTGTGACCCAACCTGTAGTCAGAGCATTTCATATTATTCTGTATGTATATCGAAGATACTCCATTTAGTATGATATGTTACGTTTCATATTGTATGTATTATTTGGGAATGTCCATCATCCATTTCGTATGAGATGTTATGAATTACAATTCGTATGATGTTACGAATTTCCAAAACGTACTATACATTACGAATGAGCAAAATGTACAATATGTTAAGATTTTACTAAACGTATGATATGTTACGAATTCCAATTTGTCTTTCACAACTGACTGCCACCAATCACCAGATAGCAGAGTGGCGCAGCGGAAGCGTGCTGGGCCCATAACCCAGAGGTCGATGGATCGAAACCATCCTCTGCTAAGTAATTTTAAGTGTGGACAATTCTGCGAAGGAAAAACACAAATTAAAAATGCTACATTAAAAGCCTTTATGCAATAGAAATGATACCTACGTAGTTATGATTCAACAAAATAAAAGCAGAACTTTGTTTTCAAAGAATGTGTTAAAATTGTGTTTGTGAGCAATACTATAACTTATATAATATATCAATTATAAAGAATGAATGGGTCAGTTAGACCACATTAATATTGCGTCATCCTGAAGGGTAAGTGCACATTTGATGTGTTCACTACCACTTACTCATGGACAGCGGATGAAATAACAGGTCATTTTATCTGAGTGCTTCTAGAAGTTCCACTACACATTGAGAGCCTGTGTCTGTTAGCAAGAAGACTCCCGATTAACTGAGGCTCATTTTCGTACCTGTCGTCAGTAAAAGGTTAGCCTAATTTCAACAAAAATGCTAACTAAAAGTATGTGTGAGTTTGTCAGGGGACCAGCAGGTGGAAGCATTGTCTTTCTAGAAGTTTGAAAAAGAACGTGTGCGTGATTATTCCATCCATGTGGGGCATTTGTCACTCGCTGTTGGAGAAAGATGAATAGAAAATATTCCTGATCCTAGTCAACTGAATACACCAGACAGCCAACCACACACCTGGCTATAATTGTGCAGAGCAGCCGAAATAGCTCAGTTGGGAGAGCGTTAGACTGAAGATCTAAATGTCCCTGGTTCGATCCCGGGTTTCGGCAGGAAATTAATTTTGCCAGAGTTCTTCTACATTTGGCCTGGAAAACGGAGAGTTGCAGGTTTGAAACACAGGTTCAAAGGGAAAATATCGGTTGGACAAAATATCCTCTCCTCAACTCCTCCATTCTTTCTCTGTGACCCAACCTGTAGTCAGAGCATTTCATATTATTCTGTATGTATATCGAAGATACTCCATTTAGTATGATATGTTACGTTTCATATTGTATGTATTATTTGGGAATGTCCATCATCCATTTCGTATGAGATGTTATGAATTACAATTCGTATGATGTTACGAATTTCCAAAACGTACTATACATTACGAATGAGCAAAATGTACAATATGTTAAGATTTTACTAAACGTATGATATGTTACGAATTCCAATTTGTCTTTCACAACTGACTGCCACCAATCACCAGATAGCAGAGTGGCGCAGCGGAAGCGTGCTGGGCCCATAACCCAGAGGTCGATGGATCGAAACCATCCTCTGCTAAGTAATTTTAAGTGTGGACAATTCTGCGAAGGAAAAACACAAATTAAAAATGCTACATTAAAAGCCTTTATGCAATAGAAATGATACCTACGTAGTTATGATTCAACAAAATAAAAGCAGAACTTTGTTTTCAAAGAATGTGTTAAAATTGTGTTTGTGAGCAATACTATAACTTATATAATATATCAATTATAAAGAATGAATGGGTCAGTTAGACCACATTAATATTGCGTCATCCTGAAGGGTAAGTGCACATTTGATGTGTTCACTACCACTTACTCATGGACAGCGGATGAAATAACAGGTCATTTTATCTGAGTGCTTCTAGAAGTTCCACTACACATTGAGAGCCTGTGTCTGTTAGCAAGAAGACTCCCGATTAACTGAGGCTCATTTTCGTACCTGTCGTCAGTAAAAGGTTAGCCTAATTTCAACAAAAATGCTAACTAAAAGTATGTGTGAGTTTGTCAGGGGACCAGCAGGTGGAAGCATTGTCTTTCTAGAAGTTTGAAAAAGAACGTGTGCGTGATTATTCCATCCATGTGGGGCATTTGTCACTCGCTGTTGGAGAAAGATGAATAGAAAATATTCCTGATCCTAGTCAACTGAATACACCAGACAGCCAACCACACACCTGGCTATAATTGTGCAGAGCAGCTGAAATAGCTCAGTTGGGAGAGCGTTAGACTGAAGATCTAAATGTCCCTGGTTCGATCCCGGGTTTCGGCAGGAAATTAATTTTGCCAGAGTTCTTCTACATTTGGCCTGGAAAACGGAGAGTTGCAGGTTTGAAACACAGGTTCAAAGGGAAAATATCGGTTGGACAAAATATCCTCTCCTCAACTCCTCCATTCTTTCTCTGTGACCCAACCTGTAGTCAGAGCATTTCATATTATTCTGTATGTATATCGAAGATACTCCATTTAGTATGATATGTTACGTTTCATATTGTATGTATTATTTGGGAATGTCCATCATCCATTTCGTATGAGATGTTATGAATTACAATTTGTATGATGTTACGAATTTCCAAAACGTACTATACATTACGAATGAGCAAAATGTACAATATGTTAAGATTTTACTAAACGTATGATATGTTACGAATTCCAATTTGTCTTTCACAACTGACTGCCACCAATCACCAGATAGCAGAGTGGCGCAGCGGAAGCGTGCTGGGCCCATAACCCAGAGGTCGATGGATCGAAACCATCCTCTGCTGAGTAATTTTAAGTGTGGACAATTCTGCGAAGGAAAAACACAAATTAAAAATGCTACATTAAAAGCCTTTATGCAATAGAAATGATACCTACGTAGTTATGATTCAACAAAATAAAAGCAGAACTTTGTTTTCAAAGAATGTGTTAAAATTGTCTTTGTGAGCAATACTATAACTTATATAATATATCAATTATAAAGAATGAATGGGTCAGTTAGACCACATTAATATTGCGTCATCCTGAAGGGTAAGTGCACATTTGATGTGTTCACTACCACTTACTCATGGACAGCGGATGAAATAACAGGTCATTTTATCTGAGTGCTTCTAGAAGTTCCACTACACATTGAGAGCCTGTGTCTGTTAGCAAGAAGACTCCCGATTAACTGAGGCTCATTTTCGTACCTGTCGTCAGTAAAAGGTTAGCCTAATTTCAACAAAAATTCCAACTAAAAGTATGTGTGAGTTTGTCAGGGGACCAGCAGGTGGAAGCATTGTCTTTCTAGAAGTTTGAAAAAGAACGTGTGCGTGATTATTCCATCCATGTGGGGCATTTGTCACTCGCTGTTGGAGAAAGATGAATAGAAAATATTCCTGATCCTAGTCAACTGAATACACCAGACAGCCAACCACACACCTGGCTATAATTGTGCAGAGCAGTCGAAATAGCTCAGTTGGGAGAGCGTTAGACTGAAGATCTAAATGTCCCTGGTTCGATCCCGGGTTTCGGCAGGAAATTAATTTTGCCAGAGTTCTTCTACATTTGGCCTGGAAAACGGAGAGTTGCAGGTTTGAAACACAGGTTCAAAGGGAAAATATCGGTTGGACAAAATATCCTCTCCTCAACTCCTCCATTCTTTCTCTGTGACCCAACCTGTAGTCAGAGCATTTCATATTATTCTGTATGTATATCGAAGATACTCCATTTAGTATGATATGTTACGTTTCATATTGTATGTATTATTTGGGAATGTCCATCATCCATTTCGTATGAGATGTTATGAATTACAATTTGTATGATGTTACAAATTTCCAAAACGTACTATACATTACGAATGAGCAAAATGTACAATATGTTAAGATTTTACTAAACGTATGATATGTTACGAATTCCAATTTGTCTTTCACAACTGACTGCCACCAATCACCAGATAGCAGAGTGGCGCAGCGGAAGCGTGCTGGGCCCATAACCCAGAGGTCGATGGATCGAAACCATCCTCTGCTAAGTAATTTTAAGTGTGGACATTTCTGCGAAGGAAAAACACAAATTAAAAATGCTACATTAAAAGCCTTTATGCAATAGAAATGATACCTACGTAGTTATGATTCAACAAAATAAAAGCAGAACTTTGTTTTCAAAGAATGTGTTAAAATTGTGTTTGTGAGCAATACTATAACTTATATAATATATCAATTATAAAGAATGAATGGGTCAGTTAGACCACATTAATATTGCGTCATCCTGAAGGGTAAGTGCACATTTGATGTGTTCACTACCACTTACTCATGGACAGCGGATGAAATAACAGGTCATTTTATCTGAGTGCTTCTAGAAGTTCCACTACACATTGAGAGCCTGTGTCTGTTAGCAAGAAGACTCCCGATTAACTGAGGCTCATTTTCGTACCTGTCGTCAGTAAAAGGTTAGCCTAATTTAAAAAAAAATGCTAACTAAAAGTATGTGTGAGTTTGTCAGGGGACCAGCAGGTGGAAGCATTGTCTTTCTAGAAGTTTGAAAAAGAACGTGTGCGTGATTATTCCATCCATGTGGGGCATTTGTCACTCGCTGTTGGAGAAAGATGAATAGAAAATATTCCTGATCCTAGTCAACTGAATACACCAGACAGCCAACCACACACCTGGCTATAATTGTGCAGAGCAGCAGAAATAGCTCAGTTGGGAGAGCGTTAGACTGAAGATCTAAATGTCCCTGGTTCGATCCCGGGTTTCGGCAGGAAAATAATTTTGCCAGAGTTCTTCTACATTTGGCCTGGAAAACGGAGAGTTGCAGGTTTGAAACACAGGTTCAAAGGGAAAATATCGGTTGGACAAAATATCCTCTCCTCAACTCCTCCATTCTTTCTCTGTGACCCAACCTGTAGTCAGAGCATTTCATATTATTCTGTATGTATATCGAAGATACTCCATTTAGTATGATATGTTACGTTTCATATTGTATGTATTATTTGGGAATGTCCATCATCCATTTCGTATGAGATGTTATGAATTACAATTTGTATGATGTTACGAATTTCCAAAACGTACTATACATTACGAATGAGCAAAATGTACAATATGTTAAGATTTTACTAAACGTATGATATGTTACGAATTCCAATTTGTCTTTCACAACTGACTGCCACCAATCACCAGATAGCAGAGTGGCGCAGCGGAAGCGTGCTGGGCCCATAACCCAGAGGTCGATGGATCGAAACCATCCTCTGCTGAGTAATTTTAAGTGTGGACAATTCTGCGAAGGAAAAACACAAATTAAAAATGCTACATTAAAAGCCTTTATGCAATAGAAATGATACCTACGTAGTTATGATTCAACAAAATAAAAGCAGAACTTTGTTTTCAAAGAATGTGTTAAAATTGTGTTTGTGAGCAATACTATAACTTATTTAATATATCAATTATAAAGAATGAATGGGTCAGTTAGACCACATTAATATTGCGTCATCCTGAAGGGTAAGTGCACATTTGATGTGTTCACTACCACTTACTCATGGACAGCGGATGAAATAACAGGTCATTTTATCTGAGTGCTTCTAGAAGTTCCACTACACATTGAGAGCCTGTGTCTGTTAGCAAGAAGACTCCCGATTAACTGAGGCTCATTTTTGTACCTGTCGTCAGTAAAAGGTTAGCCTAATTTCAACAAAAATGCTAACTAAAAGTATGTGTGAGTTTGTCAGGGGACCAGCAGGTGGAAGCATTGTCTTTCTAGAAGTTTGAAAAAGAACGTGTGCGTGATTATTCCATCCATGTGGGGCATTTGTCACTCGCTGTTGGAGAAAGATGAATAGAAAATATTCCTGATCCTAGTCAACTGAATACACCAGACAGCCAACCACACACCTGGCTATAATTGTTCAGAGCAGCCGAAATAGCTCAGTTTGGAGAGCGTTAGACTGAAGATCTAAATGTCCCTGGTTCGATCCCGGGTTTCGGCAGGAAATTAATTTTGCCAGAGTTCTTCTACATTTGGCCTGGAAAACGGAGAGTTGCAGGTTTGAAACACAGGTTCAAAGGGAAAATATCGGTTGGACAAAATATCCTCTCCTCAACTCCTCCATTCTTTCTCTGTGACCCAACCTGTAGTCAGAGCATTTCATATTATTCTGTATGTATATCGAAGATACTCCATTTAGTATGATATGTTACGTTTCATATTGTATGTATTATTTGGGAATGTCCATCATCCATTTCGTATGAGATGTTATGAATTACAATTTGTATGATGTTACAAATTTCCAAAACGTACTATACATTACGAATGAGCAAAATGTACAATATGTTAAGATTTTACTAAACGTATGATATGTTACGAATTCCAATTTGTCTTTCACAACTGACTGCCACCAATCACCAGATAGCAGAGTGGCGCAGCGGAAGCGTGCTGGGCCCATAACCCAGAGGTCGATGGATCGAAACCATCCTCTGCTAAGTAATTTTAAGTGTGGACATTTCTGCGAAGGAAAAACACAAATTAAAAATGCTACATTAAAAGCCTTTATGCAATAGAAATGATACCTACGTAGTTATGATTCAACAAAATAAAAGCAGAACTTTGTTTTCAAAGAATGTGTTAAAATTGTGTTTGTGAGCAATACTATAACTTATATAATATATCAATTATAAAGAATGAATGGGTCAGTTAGACCACATTAATATTGCGTCATCCTGAAGGGTAAGTGCACATTTGATGTGTTCACTACCACTTACTCATGGACAGCGGATGAAATAACAGGTCATTTTATCTGAGTGCTTCTAGAAGTTCCACTACACATTGAGAGCCTGTGTCTGTTAGCAAGAAGACTCCCGATTAACTGAGGCTCATTTTCGTACCTGTCGTCAGTAAAAGGTTAGCCTAATTTAAAAAAAAATGCTAACTAAAAGTATGTGTGAGTTTGTCAGGGGACCAGCAGGTGGAAGCATTGTCTTTCTAGAAGTTTGAAAAAGAACGTGTGCGTGATTATTCCATCCATGTGGGGCATTTGTCACTCGCTGTTGGAGAAAGATGAATAGAAAATATTCCTGATCCTAGTCAACTGAATACACCAGACAGCCAACCACACACCTGGCTATAATTGTGCAGAGCAGCAGAAATAGCTCAGTTGGGAGAGCGTTAGACTGAAGATCTAAATGTCCCTGGTTCGATCCCGGGTTTCGGCAGGAAAATAATTTTGCCAGAGTTCTTCTACATTTGGCCTGGAAAACGGAGAGTTGCAGGTTTGAAACACAGGTTCAAAGGGAAAATATCGGTTGGACAAAATATCCTCTCCTCAACTCCTCCATTCTTTCTCTGTGACCCAACCTGTAGTCAGAGCATTTCATATTATTCTGTATGTATATCGAAGATACTCCATTTAGTATGATATGTTACGTTTCATATTGTATGTATTATTTGGGAATGTCCATCATCCATTTCGTATGAGATGTTATGAATTACAATTCGTATGATGTTACGAATTTCCAAAACGTACTATACATTACGAATGAGTAAAATGTACAATATGTTAAGATTTTACTAAACGTATGATATGTTACGAATTCCAATTTGTCTTTCACAACTGACTGCCACCAATCACCAGATAGCAGAGTGGCGCAGCGGAAGCGTGCTGGGCCCATAACCCAGAGGTCGATGGATCGAAACCATCCTCTGCTAAGTAATTTTAAGTGTGGACAATTCTGCAAAGGAAAAACACAAATTAAAAATGCTACATTAAAAGCCTTTATGCAATAGAAATGATACCTACGTAGTTATGATTCAACAAAATAAAAGCAGAACTTTGTTTTCAAAGAATGTGTTAAAATTGTGTTTGTGAGCAATACTATAACTTATATAATATATCAATTATAAAGAATGAATGGGTCAGTTAGACCACATTAATATTGCGTCATCCTGAAGGGTAAGTGCACATTTGATGTGTTCACTACCACTTACTCATGGACAGCGGATGAAATAACAGGTCATTTTATCTGAGTGCTTCTAGAAGTTCCACTACACATTGAGAGCCTGTGTCTGTTAGCAAGAAGACTCCCGATTAACTGAGGCTCATTTTCGTACCTGTCGTCAGTAAAAGGTTAGCCTAATTTCAACAAAAATTCTAACTAAAAGTATGTGTGAGTTTGTCAGGGGACCAGCAGGTGGAAGCATTGTCTTTCTAGAAGTTTGAAAAAGAACGTGTGCGTGATTATTCCATCCATGTGGGGCATTTGTCACTCGCTGTTGGAGAAAGATGAATAGAAAATATTCCTGATCCTAGTCAACTGAATACACCAGACAGCCAACCACACACCTGGCTATAATTGTGCAGAGCAGCAGAAATAGCTCAGTTGGGAGGGCGTTAGACTGAAGATCTAAATGTCCCTGGTTCGATCCCGGGTTTCGGTAGGAAATTAATTTTGCCAGAGTTCTTCTACATTTGGCCTGGAAAACGGAGAGTTGCAGGTTTGAAACACAGGTTCAAAGGGAAAATATCGGTTGGACAAAATATCCTCTCCTCAACTCCTCCATTCTTTCTCTGTGACCCAACCTGTAGTCAGAGCATTTCATATTATTCTGTATGTATATCGAAGATACTCCATTTAGTATGATATGTTACGTTTCATATTGTATGTATTATTTGGGAATGTCCATCATCCATTTCGTATGAGATGTTATGAATTACAATTCGTATGATGTTACGAATTTCCAAAACGTACTATACATTACGAATGAGTAAAATGTACAATATGTTAAGATTTTACTAAACGTATGATATGTTACGAATTCCAATTTGTCTTTCACAACTGACTGCCACCAATCACCAGATAGCAGAGTGGCGCAGCGGAAGCGTGCTGGGCCCATAACCCAGAGGTCGATGGATCGAAACCATCCTCTGCTAAGTAATTTTAAGTGTGGACAATTCTGCAAAGGAAAAACACAAATTAAAAATGCTACATTAAAAGCCTTTATGCAATAGAAATGATACCTACGTAGTTATGATTCAACAAAATAAAAGCAGAACTTTGTTTTCAAAGAATGTGTTAAAATTGTGTTTGTGAGCAATACTATAACTTATATAATATATCAATTATAAAGAATGAATGGGTCAGTTAGACCACATTAATATTGCGTCATCCTGAAGGGTAAGTGCACATTTGATGTGTTCACTACCACTTACTCATGGACAGCGGATGAAATAACAGGTCATTTTATCTGAGTGCTTCTAGAAGTTCCACTACACATTGAGAGCCTGTGTCTGTTAGCAAGAAGACTCCCGATTAACTGAGGCTCATTTTCGTACCTGTCGTCAGTAAAAGGTTAGCCTAATTCCAACAAAAATGCTAACTAAAAGTATGTGTGAGTTTGTCAGGGGACCAGCAGGTGGAAGCATTGTCTTTCTAGAAGTTTGAAAAAGAACGTGTGCGTGATTATTCCATCCATGTGGGGCATTTGTCACTCGCTGTTGGAGAAAGATGAATAGAAAATATTCCTGATCCTAGTCAACTGAATACACCAGACAGCCAACCACACGCCTTAGAAAATAATGAGAAAGTGTTTTGGATCAGCTTATTGGTGTTTTGGGTATATTAATTGAGGGCAGCTGAAATAGCTCAGTTGGGAGAGTGTTAGACTGAAGACTTTAATGTGCCTGGTTCGATCCTGGGTATTGGCAGGAAATTCATTTTCAAGACTTCTATCTTTGGCCTGAAAATTGAGGGTTGCTGGTTTGAAACACAGGTTAAAAGGGAAAAACTGGTTGGGAGGTTATGGGTTGGACAAAAGACCAAACTCCCCTCAACTCTTCCTTCCTTTCTCCGTGACCCAACCTGTAGTCAGAGCATTTCATATTATTCTGTATGTATATCAAAGATACTCCATTTAATATGATATACTACGTTTCATATTGTATGTATTATTTGGTATTATTCCATCATCCATTTCATATGATATGAATTACAATTTGTATGATGTTAAGAATTTCCAAAACGTACTACACATTACAAATTAGCAAAGTGAACATGTTAAGATATTGCTAAACGTATGATATGTTAAGAATTCCAATTTGTCTTTAACGTCTGACTCAATTTGTCCCTCTGTGGTGTTTATTTTACTGTATTACTATTTTTGAAGCTTATACAGAATAATTTTTGATGTATTTATTACTCAACAGTATTCTCTCCTTCCTATTAATTAACTCACAAAAGACCTTATCTGAATGCTCTAATTACATTTTGATCTATTCATGTCAGTCATTGAATGCTCCGTTGTATAAACTACACTGAATAAAAACATAAACGCAACATGCAACAAATTCAAAGATTTTACTGAGTTACAAGGAAATCAGTCAATTGAAATAAATTAATTGGGCCCTAATTTATGGATTTCACATGACTAAGAATACAGATGTGCATCTGTTGGTCACAGATACCTCTAAAGAAAAGGTAGGAGCATGGTTCTGAAAACCAGTCAGTATCTGGGGTGACCACCAATTGTCTCATGCAGAGCGACACTTCTCCTTCGCATAGAGTTGATCAGGCTGTGGCCTGTGGAATGTTGTCCCACTCCTCTTCAATGGCTGTGTGAAGTTGCTGGATATTGGCGGAACTGTAACACGTTGCCGTACACATTGATCCAGAGCATCCCATACATGCTAAATGGTGACATGTCTGGTGAGTATGCAGGCCATGGAAGACCTGGGCCATTTTCAGCTTCCAGGAATGGTGTACAGATTCTTGCGACATGGGACCCTGAATTATCATGCTGAAACATGAGGTCATGGCGGCGGATGAATGGCACGACAATGGACCGCAGGATCTTGTCACGTTATCTCTATGCATTCAAATTGTCATCGATAAAATACAATTGTGTTAGTTGTCCATAGTTTATGCCTGCCTGCCCATACCATAACCACAACTATGGGGCACTCTGTTCACAACGTTGACATCCGCAAACCCCTTGCCCACACGCTGCGATACACGCTGTGTGTCGAAGGTGAGCATTTTCCCGCTGAAGTCGGTAACAATGCCGAACTGCAGTCAGGTCAAGACCCTTGGGAGGACGATGAGCACAAAGATGAGCTTCCCTGAGATGGTTTCTGAAAATTTGTGAGGAATTTCTTCGGTTGTGGAAACCCATGTTTTCATAAGCTGTACGGGTAGCTGGTCTCAGAATGATCCTGCCGGTGTAGAACCCGGATGTGGAGGTCCTGGGCTGGCGTGGTTAGACATGGTCTGCAGTTGTGAGGCCGGTTGGACGTACTGCCAAATTCTCTAAAACGACGTTGCAGGCGACTTATGGTAGAGAAATTAACATTTAATTTTCGACAGCTCTGGTGGACATTCCTGCAGTCAGTATGCCAATTGCATGCTCCCTAAACTTGAGACATCTGTGGTATTGTGTTGTCTGACAAAACTGCACATTTTAAAGTGGCTTTTTTATTGTCCCCAGCACAAGGTGCACTGCACAAGGTGTAATGATCATGCTGTTTAATCAGCTTCTTGATATGTCACACTTGTCAAGTGGATGGATTATCTTGGCAAAGGATAAATGCTCACTAACAGGTATGTAATCAAATTTGTACACAACATTTGAGAGAAATACACTTTTTGTGAAAATGGACATTCTGGGTTTTATTTCAGCTCATGAAACATGGGACCAACATTTGACATGTTGCGTTCATATTTTTGTGTGCTATGTGCACTGATTTCAAACAATTTGAGTATATTTGTCATTGTCACGGCTTCAATTACTTACTTGATTTACATTCAAAACAATTTCTCTAACATTAAGTTTTCGGTGTGAAAATTATCTTAAATGTATAGATTAAGCCCTTTCTCTTAATTAAGATAAACAAGAGTGAACTCCTGTGGTGATAGGGCTTAACACATTTACCCTTTAACAAGTTTGAATCCTGACGAGGGAGAGCAGTTTGACGAAAATAAACAGGTTTTCATATTAAAAAGTTATGGATGATGATGACAGATTTACGGGGTAAGAGTCGCGAGAATTGTCAGAAGAAGCCCAATGCTTTTCTACTGTCAGATTTTCACAGTAGGAAAAGAAAGCAAAAAAACAAACATTCAAGTCTAAATACAGCAGCAGTGTCGGGATTCGATACAGGGTCGGCATCGGCGAGTATGTGCATTCTTGGTAGAAAATATCCCCCGAATTCGCAACACTTGTTCATTCCTGGTGGGAAAACCTTGTCTAATGAGTGATATCCTTGGCGCAGTAGGGCGTTAGACTGAAGATCTAATGGTCTCTGGTTCGGTTTTGTCAGGTAGCCTTTTTCAGGCAGCAGCAACCTCAAGGGTTGCAGGTTTGAATCCCAGGTAAAAAGGGAAAATCTGGTGGGGAGCGATCCTAGATCCATCTCCTGACAATTGAAACGTAAAACAAGACACATTTCTGTTTTCTGTAAACAATGGCAATAAACTATTCTTCTTTTAAGATGTTACACTGAGGATAAAGTAAACCATACCTTTTAACATTGCATGCTACGTTATTTAGAGATACATGCAGTAGTTAATTTAGAACTAGCCTACTATGATTAATAAAATGTTTGATATAGTTTGTTTGAAACAAAGCTAAATTAAATGAAGTTGTTGAAATATTCTGGAGTTATTATGCCCGGAGACTTCTCTCAGTTACCACTCGAATCTACTGCCATTGCTGTGCATTAAAAATGGATGAGTGATACGGTTTCTTCTAACTGTAACAGAACACTTTTCCAATGCTGTTCCATTTTGCCCATTTAAAGACCATCTGCAATTCCCTGAGGGTTGTCAGTGCCTTCCACCAATATAGCACCAAATCTATGCTGTTACCGATACACACAACAAAGCAATTTGTCTGAAGTCATTTACCCATATAGAAGTCCACTAGTTTGTGTTCACCTGAAAGGCTGTTTGTGTGAAGGGTCATCAGAGGTCAGGAGGGGGTCAGTGTGGTGGGCTAAGGTGTTGAATTTGAAGGTTACCATTGCCAATGCATTGTCAGCTAACATGTGGTGTCTCAGATTGGGGACCGGAGAAGAGTTGTTTCAGATACAATCTGCCTGATCTGAAGTAGTCTCCTAGTTGCATTGGAGATGACTGTGGTAGCCTATCCAAGCAGCATTGGTTGAGTAGCATTGTACAAAAGCAACATGACGATATCTTATACACAGCATAGCTGTGTTCGAATACTCATACTAACCGCACTATTTGTGAGTGAATTGAGTATGTAGTATGCTTATTGGTCATAGTATGGACATAGTTAGTATGCCAAAAGTTCCCGGATGTCGTACTAAATTCGCCAAAATATGAAGTATACACGCAGAGGACACTATTTTTGTACTGTAGGGCCCATAATGCAATTCTTCAGGAAATGAACATTCGAGTGCTTTCATAAAATTCGCTCTGGCTATCTACTCCGATTTCAGAACACTCCGTCTGAGTGTACCAGAGCGCAGAATAGAATAATGAATATACCAGCGCTCAACACCCGTTGAATATGGCCAGTGTCAGTAAATGTCTGCAAAAAAGTGTAATTCAATTGTTGCCAGCAGCACAGTTACTGTCACCAACGCTCTGGATAACATGAAAACGGCCTAACCAGCTCTGCTAGGGTTAGTAAATGGTGAGCGTGGTCTCATTTGCGTCTGGAAGTAGCTAGCAAGCTAGCCAACGTTAGCTTGGGTGCATGACTGCCGTTGTAAGGTCAGAATGCTCAAATCAACCCTACTCTTCGGCCTGAGCGCCCAGTGTGCACGCCGAGAGCGAAACGCTCTGAATTTACACAGACGATCTGACAATGCTCTCAATTTAGGAGCGCACTCTGGCACTCCACATTGAATTTAAGAACACACCCCAAGTCGTAAAATGTCTAACTAGTAATTTGTTAAGTTAACTAGCTAACAAGAGTTTGTATAGCAACAGCATCAACTTCCAGTAGACAGGCGAAGAGCTAGTACGCTCAACTGAAAGCATACTGTTCGTTTATAGTATACTAAAATGAACTAATAGTATGTATCATGAATGAAGTGTCTGTGCCACAAGTTGAGGACCAATTACATCAGATTCCCCCACTCTCACAAAGATTGCGCTCTTTTTGTGTGCTAAAACATAGTAACGTTAAAATACCGGTGACATTACACATTTAGTAATGACAAATGCATTTGAAACTTCACGCAAGGTAAAACTTTTGTACAACTTAATACAATTGTTTTATCATAGGAGGTAAAAAATGTGCTTGTGCATTGATAACCACACCAAAGTAATAAAATAAAGACAACACTTCTAAACGTCTATTTCACACGATAGCCTGCTGAATTTGCAAGATAGCCTATTTTAATTTCGACTTCAGCACAAATTAAAATGTACCACGACTTGCCCATTGTTTGAAGTTTCAGCATTGTTTCAATGAAGAGTTCGGCGTTGGACTAGCCAGCCACGTGCGACATGGACGCGCAGTTACAATCCTGCTAGAGTTAGCGGCAGGCATATGCGCAATATCCACCGTTGTAGCGCAGATAGAACAATGAGACAGATATTTCACCGGATGTATAAATGTGAAGAATCCGCTTGGCGTTTCTACTCACTACCAAATATGGTGGTAGGGTAAACCCAGTGCCGGCCGTGGGAGAAGATGGAACGAGATGGATTTTGGCCGAGAATTTTCTCATCGATGAAACATTTGATCTCAATACAGATTTCTGTTCCCAAAACTAGAATCTGTTTCCTGTTTCGAGCAGAGTGGACTAAGATGTGGTATTTAGGAGTGCGTGGTTTAGGAGTGCAAAGGCGAATTGCGTCGTAGGAGTGCAAAGGCGACTTGTGATATTGCACACGCGCACTTTCACAGAGTATGCGTTTCCTAACGGAAATATGCAAATCTATTTCTGTAAATAACAACAGCCTACACCCTGGGTTCTCCCGCTGAGGTGTTCATACTTATATAGCCCACAATCAGTGAACACCACTCAGACCACTCAGCAGGCTTCAGTGGGCTACGTAAACACTGACTGATCTATTATTCAATGTTTAAAATGTTATACTTATGAAACTACAGGAGCAACCCAGTATAACTTGTGAGTCACTGAGGACAAAACAGCTGGTAGCTTAATGTGGACTTTGTTTATAAGAATGGAGAAAAACATCTCCATCTCCACTGTTCTGCATGTGTATGTGAGTGATGGAGACAGAAGATAAAAAGTACGAGCTACCACTGAGTCAGAGCAACCCAGTGAGTCAAACACGTTTCATAGAGCACCAAAAGAAGCCCTGACAACAAAGAAAAACATCCATCAATGGAAAGATCTGACCAATACATGTCAACTGAAAACCATTGGGAACTGTGTGACAGTTAATGTCACTTGAGAAGGCGTTTAACATTAGTCTGTCCACCAATACACCGCCCAATGACTTTATGCATTGAGCATTGTCTCCGATCATGGGGAATGAGGCTTGCCAACTTGCCAGAGATAATAATGAAGTAAGCTAGTAATACTTCGTTTGTCACTGGTCTTCTCTCCTTCTCAGGAAGCAGAATTGTAAAAGACAGACCGTGCAGTCCCAACAGCCTACTATAACATTGTGCATTTCACATAACCACCAACAGATGGCGACTACAGACTAGGTTAACTAACCTCAATCAGACTGATGCAGGTGAAATCATCATTATTTTGGATCGCAATGGTTTTCTTTCATGGTCTTTCTTTCCTGTCGCCTGCTGAGTCCTTTAGGATACATGTGGCCCCAGTGATATGTCTATGCGTCGTTTTAAGTAATAATGTGTCCTATTTCTGTGGTGAACAGCCACTTTTTTTCACTTTAGCCTCATTCACAACTCGTGTCACCAAGGCTACGCGACCTATGGGCCGAAATGCTGAGAAGCATCTATTGGAAATGCTTGACGTCTCAGATGCTCTTGGCTAATCCACTGACAATTTGTGTCAGATCATTTATCAATTACAAACAAATCGTGTTATTTAAAAGTATTGATTGACTATGGTAAACCTTGCGAATGGCTGGGAACACCTCACTTGTCCATATACATTGTGGCGCGCGCCATCACAAAGCACGGAGGCCGTGTCAGGTCAACTCTCCATGGCTCTGGGCCAACTGGTGTTAAAACTATGCTAGTTAGCCTACCCCTTCAACGCAGGTAGGCTATAACTTATTGAGAGTAAATGGCCGAATTACTCTGCAAAATAATTACATCACTGGCATGATGGCATTGCATTGCAGGAAGGGAGAATCCCTCTGCCCGCCCGCGCATCATTTCCAATCACGTTTCTGTGGAGCGCTCCTCACTTCCTCTCCTCCCTTCCTGGCATGATGTTACGTACCACTATAATGAGAAGAGACGTGACTCTCAGAGGCAAACCTCATGGTGACGTAACTCGCTCGGCAACTAGATAAATATGGGGATCCGTACCGTTCACTGGATCAAACAGAAACTTCCCTTCACTGAGTGACCACGCTAACGAAAGGATAGATCACAAGTGGATTGTCTGATTCAGGATTTTGGAATACATCAGACGCACATCAAATGTAAGTTTGCTTATGGAATTGAATGATTTTGCAGTCGTGATAATACATTAATTAGGCTATGGCTGTTTCAAATAATTTGAGTTCAACTTAAATGTTAACATTGCTCAATGCTCCATCAAACCGTAATTAATATTATAGGATACAGGCACATGATTGTCTTAAATTAATTTGTTCAAATAAATATGACACAAAAGTTCATATAAACTGTGGCCTAATAAAGGATTTTTTTTTTAAATCAACATCTAGGCGTAGTGATGAGAAATGCATTCTTTGTCAGAGCTAGTTGCTTTTCATGTTAACAGCAGAATCTTACTAAAGAGCGCATCTATTTCACAGACAAAAAAATCATGACTTTGAACAAAGGTGACAAATTGCGGAACATGGACAAAAGGAGAGGGAGCATGCCGTTTCCCATGCACCTGCAGAACCTGCACAGAAGAAGCATGCCAGTGGACGACCGCGAGATGCGCAAGGTGCAAACTGGAGAGCTGTCCAACCTCATGCGCTGCACGTCCTACACCCCCGGTGAGCCTCACCGAGACAGCTGTGTATCGGACTCGTCCGATTCCGTTATCTCCTCCGGCAGCGACTCGGAGGGACATGTGTACAAGGTGGTTCTCCTCGGCGAGCAGGGTGTCGGCAAGTCTAGCCTGGCACGAATTTTCGGTGGAGTCGAGGATGGTCACGACTGCGACGAGACAGGTGTGTGTCTGATGACGGTTACTGAAGATGATGGTGTTGAAGTTTATATAGCATTGAGAATGCACCAAAAAGCAATACTTTTTTTAAACAAAGAAAATAACTGTTTGCCTGTGGCTGTTCTCAGCACCCCATTAGAGCTAATGTACATAGGCTCCAAACTAAGTAAATATAGGATTGGTTTCGATATCATCTTGGCACACAAGCTGAAGTACATTGATTATTGCTATTTCCATCCAGTCAGTAAGGCGCCACATATATCAAAAGTACTGCTGTTGACATATACATCCACAGAGATAGTGGATGGGAGATATGAAAATCAATGACTGAGGGAAGGAGACAGTAATGCACAGTAGTACCCATCACAGATATAGGTTAATAAGCTGATATAGGTTAATAAGCTAAAGGCATCATGAAATGGGCAATATAAATGGGCAATAGTGATTGAGACATCACACTCGATAGTGGGTTTATAGAATTTTGGCCAGGAGTATTTATCTGTCTGCTTGCTTTTGTTTCAGGAAACACATATGACAGATCGATCGAGGTGGACGAGGAGGAGGCGTCCATCTTGTTGTACGACATTTGGGAACAGGTGAGGCATATAATGCAAATTATGCAATTTCAGTTTGACCCTCAGTAAAATTGGTCTTAGTCATAGCATATCATTTGATGTAATGTGTAGTGCTCTAATGCTGGTGTATAATATCATATATCACTATAATAATGTTTATTGGAGCACCTGTAGCTTTTGGTTAGACAAGCAATGTAGCTAATCTAATTCTATTTCTCTTCGCCTACAGGATAACAGTCAGTGGCTGAAGGAACAGTGCATGAGGATAGGTGACGCCTACATCATCGTCTACTCAGTGACAGACAAGTCCAGCTTTGAGAAGGCGTCAGAGCTACGCATCCAGCTACGCAGAGCTCGCCAGTCTGAAAACATTCCCATCATCCTTGTGGGCAATAAGAGCGACCTGGTGCGGTCCAGAGAAGTCTCTGTGGATGGTAAGTGACGGTGATCTCTTCTGTCCAAGGCATCTCTGTATTTGCATAGTGCTACTTATTTTAGAATGTTAAAGCTAGTATCAAGGTGTTATGCAAAGGCATAATGGTGAGGGTGAAGTCACTGTCCCCAGGGAACACTATAGATTCTCACCTGCGCCTCCCCTCTTTTTTTTTGCAGAGGGCAGCGCCTGCGCTGTGGTGTTTGACTGCAAGTTCATCGAGACCTCAGCCAATCTCCACCACAACGTCAGGGACCTGTTCGAGGGCATCGTCCGGCAGATCCGACTGCGCAAAGACAGCAAGGAGGAGAATGCTCGCCGTATGGCCAACTGCAAGCGACGCGAGAGCATTGGCAAGAAGGCCAAGCGTTTCCTGGGCCGTATGGTGGCCCGGAAGAACAAGAAGATGGCCTTCAGACAGAAGTCCAAGTCCTGCCATGACCTCTCGGTCCTCTGAGAGTACAGTATCTGGACTGCTGTTTTCTCTGAGGCCTTCAAGACCAGACGCTGTGTGTTTTTATCACTAACCCCAAGGACTGATAGAGCTGTACAGAAATGATATATTTTATTATATTAATTAAACACAACAGACATGTTCATGTTAATGATCTGCATGAGGTTTAATTTTTTTTGTCTGCCTTATGTGTATGTATATTAAATCCACCAAGGCTTGTTATTTTAAACCATGAGTTGTAAGAATGCCTTGATAATGGGGGACAGTGTGTTTGGTTCTACTCCATATAGTGTTGGTAGTGTTGTATATAGCCCTCATGAAATATTAGATTATGGTACACTGTCCTGAAAAGCAATGGAAATGTAAGCACTATGAGTGATTTCACTGCATTCTATCACCTGGAGTCATTTTTACTTGAAACTGGGTACGCAGGTTCGTACTTTGGCCATGATACTGAGAACATGAATAATGTGTAATGGGGGTTAGGCCAGGTTTTGAAAAAATACATTATTCTATTGTCCTTACCTTCAGTCCAGATGTGAATGAAGAAAGCAATAATAAGTTATATTTGTCATGTGAATTTAATGTTTTGCTTTAAATACAGTTGATTTGCACTTCCTTTTAATAATTTTGTTATGTTTACATTTGAATTTTTGTAATAAAAAAATGAAATACAACTATTCCATATTTTTTGTTACCCAGATCATAAAACAATTAGGCTACACCAAAAACGAAAAGTATATATATTTAAAACAGACCTCTTTGTTATTTGATTTATGTCCTCATAAATATTCATTCATTAGATTGTTCAGTGGACTGGAGTCTTGTTGACCAACAGAATTACTGGAAGGAAACAAGGTAGTAAAACATTAAACTGGAGAGTCCTGCAAACCCACTTTGTTTTTCCACACTATTCAAACCGTTCTCCCACCTTCATAGGGAACACGCACATGATTGAGAGAAGGTAAGACAAAAGAAATATAACGTTTTCGAATGAAAATTGAATTATAAAAATGATCATGGAGTGTTAGGTAAATAAGTGATGTTTGCCAATCATTTATTCAGATTTTGTGGGGTATGGGTTCTTATTCTGGCCTACAGGTTGAGGTTGAGAGAGTGAGTTTGTTTTCATTTGCTGGTCTTTGTAAATCATAATAAGACATGTAAATATTGTTCCAAGCGATGGGTGTTGTGAATTGCTGTTCCTCGGCGCGATGGTTCATCAGCGAGGCACAGAGGTTCCTTCGACTTGTGCCCAGCATAAGTTTATTTTGGGGTGATTTATTGGAATGCCAAATCTCATCCTTAACTCTTTATTGTGCCAATTTCCTTCTCCTTTGTGACCATATAACACATACTATAAAGTCATAATATGTATTTATTTATTATTTTTATTGAGAGAACAATTCATTGCTAGGCTGTTTTGTGTCGCAGGTGTAATCGTGTGCTGGAAACAGAGAGTGCAGCCCCGGTCTCATAGACTAGACGTGACATAGTACACTCAAAATAGTATAGTTTCGGTATGGCTACACAAGACAGAAGGCTACTTAAGGCAAAAACTAAAGGAGGGTTGTTGGTCGGGTGTATAACTTTGTAACTACTTACTACTTTTTTGTGACTTTGCAACTACTGAGCATGTTAGCTAACCCTTCCCCTAACCCTTAACCCCTAACCTAGCTAATGTTAGCCACCTAGCTAACGTTACTGTTAGCCACCTAGCGAACGTTAGTGTTAGCCACTTAGCTAACGTTAGTCAAAACAAATTGGAATTTGTAACATATTGTAATGAAACAGGCAGGGGGCAGGTCTCGAACCCTCGACCTTCTAGCCCGAAGTCCGGCGTGCTATCGAAGCATGCTCCAGCGGCAGAGTCGATTTCCGCGCTTATAAACCCAGGGTCGTTACAATATCATTCAAATTTGTAACATATTGAACAAATTGTAATTCATAAAATATCACACAAATTGTAATTCGTAACATTTGAAACATATACTAATTTGAGTGACCCAGATTTTAATTTACTATGTTACGTCTACCCTTGAGTCCAGGTTGCAGGGTTAGTTCAGCTTTTAAGTCTGTGAATGTGCTGAGACATTAATGTACCATGTAGGCCTACTGCCTGTGGCTACTGAGTATATGTTTAACCTAACAGGCAATTAAATGCAACATTTTCTTGCACAGGTGTAGGCCTATTGAAGTTGTATTTACATTTTAAAGATGGTTGATTCCGCAGATTGGCAGGTCTAGTTTTAAAAAATATATTTAAAAGATTAGTAAAATAGAATAGTTGCACATGCAGCATTCACACAGCTTTTTTCTCTGTCGTTCTCTTTCTCCATCTTTCTTTCTCTGCTTTATAACAGTGAGAATCAATCAGTAACAAGACAGAAATTATAGAAACCATGTGTTCCCAAATGTAAAAGATAACCACTGTTTGATTGGAAATATTGTGCATCCTGACTTTACAGATATACAGTTACAGAAACACATGACTAGAAGATAAGTTATGTTCATCTTTATTATTACACTGACTGTAAGTATTCTTCCTTTGAATGTGGCCTTCACAAGTTATTGTAACAATCTCAGATTAGTATACTTTTTTTATACTGTTAGTGTGAAAACAAACTTCAACTAAATTATTGAAATTCATGCTGTCCTTTGTCTCCTTGGAATTGTGTAGTTGGTGGTACTTCAGACTCCCACACAGTGCTCAGGGGCCAATCTTAAAATTGGCGTCCCTGAAAACTATGATGGTATTTTCCCATGGTACCTGGCTAAGGTAAGACTTTTCAGTTAGATTGACCATTTATGTAACAAAAAACATTTACAACAAAGCAGCTTGCTTATTGGGAAATAATAATTAAGGAATAATTCTCTCCATATTGCTGCCAGTCTGTGTGATGCATCATATCCTGGGCCTGCTGAGATTGATGTATTAATGGCTGTATGCAAGTTAAAGAGAGAGAAGGGCCATAAAACGTTTCGCTCTTGCACTACACTCAGTGCTCAAGATATAATTATGACGGAGCTACTCCCGCATAGCCCCCTCATCACTAAACAAAAATTGGAACGCCTCTGGCTGTCTGTTCATTGCTAGACCATGAGCCCTGCATTCATGGCAGGAGGATTCGTTTCAAAATGGCACTTATAAATCATCAGGTTTGTCCTGGCTGTGCATGTGTTTGACACTGTATTTGGACACCTTTTGAAGCCGTGTAGTCCAGTCAATGTTCTTCCCTTTTGCATGATGTATGATCAAAACACACCTCAGATCCACTCTAATGGTGGACATGGTGGAGGTCGGATAATTGGCACAACTTTGTGTTAGGGTGGAAAGGACAACATTATTACCTAAAAATGTGTGTTCTTGAGCAGAAACGGCACTGACAGAGTTGTTTTCTCACCTGTTTTAACGGCTCTGATCTTCTCAGATATTCTGCTCTGGCACATGATAGTTGTTTTGTTTAATCACAACATGAATGTAAGAATGAAAAAGGTACATTTCTGTCATGAAAACATTTGCATTTCATGTCAACACATTAGAGGCCTAACAAGAGAAGAATGTTTGGTGTGAATGATTAGCTACTTTGTCAACCACTGCATAGCCTTAAATATAAACTTTTCAGCCTGTTGGTTTAAAATTAGGTTAGGGAGCAGTCAAAAAATATGTTTCCCAGACCAAATCAAAATGTTGGGTTCTCGGGAGTTAAACGCATGCTGAGATCATTGGCACGGCTGTGGCGGCTGAGAGCCAGTTTCTATGTGGTACGTGAAGCCATAAAACATGCAGTGCTGATTGGAAACACGAGGTCACCAGCATGCTGCTGTTTCATAGGCTGCTCTAGCCATGCAACAATAACACCATACCAGGCCAGGCTGCATGACAGTCCTCTACGACAGACAGTCACACAGTACAATGACTAGGATACCCATTCATACCTGACCATGGCCGGGCCAGACACGGGCATTGTGGGTCTGGACCAGAGGGCGTCTGTTTCGTGACAGCCCCTCTGCCAGCAGCTTGTGACACCCTTGAGAACAAACTGCCAGCGGTGAACAAGTTTTCCATAAGGGGGAAAATATCAACGGTCATTATTACACATAACCGCTCACTCAAAAGATTCAAAAGGATTGCCAGATGGAGCTATACATACACATACTCAACCATTTACACATCATAGAATGGGTGAATGTTCAATTGACTTTATATGAGCAGAGTAAAAATACATTACACAAGGCCCAGAGATCTCCTGTGCTTGCAGTGATATATAGTTATCTTTTCAACTTTGATGTAAAAGGTCAACATTTGCCCATACACAGTAAGTAGAAGTTTTATTTTAGCTGCACATGTGACTCTTGCCGAGAATACTAAAGTTAAAGTCTAATTGTATTGAAGATATCAAGGCACAAGGCGAGACGCAGATGCAGACACATGAGGCAGATGGTTGGAGTCTTACAATGTTTATTAATCCAAAGAGGTAGGCAAGAGAATGGTCGTGGACAGGCAAAAAGGTCAAAACCAAATCAGAGTCTAATAGGTACCGAAGGGCAGGCAGAATCAAGGTCAGGGCAGGCAGGATGATCAGGCAGGCAGGAAAGTAGTCCAGAGTCAGGCAGGGGTCAGAACCAGGAGGACTATAAAAAGATAACAGAAAAGGAGTACAGGAAAAACACACTGATTGACTTGACAAAACATAGAAGATGATCTGGCACTGAGAGACAGGAAACACAGGGATAAATACACTGGGGAAAATAAGCAACACCTGGAGGGGGTGGATACAATCACAGGAACAGGTGAAACAGATCAGGGCGTGACAGAAGAAGGAATTGTAGATTTAATTAATATTTTTGTACTTGTCCAACACAGCTCCCTAACCTCCCAGCTACCTCCACTGACGTGGTGGTGACAGGGGACGATGAGGGGATCTTTGGAGTTGAGGCAGGATTTCTTTACGCCTTGAAGCCTCTGGACAGAGAGAAGCAGCCATCTTACTCTCTGCAGGTTGACAGTCACACATTTATGGCATTATCTAAGCATGTAGTGATATGTTTACAATACATGTGATTATGACCTGTGAGATTGCATGGATGGAACGATATTATAATCATCCTCATCAAAAATACCATAAAATTGAATGCGATATATTGCAATGATTTGTTTTAATTGGGGTGTATTATCTCTGGCTTGAGAGAAACAATGTCCTCAAACAATGTACTGTTTAGCAACACCAAATGAGACATAGACTCCTTAGTTAATCACAATCAAATTAGATCTTCAGGTTACCGTATGTCTTTATTAACTTATATTCGCCCTTCATACTTACAGTTGCATTTACTTTAAGCTGGAAGTGAGTTTTTCCCCCCAATTTCTCAGCTGTAATTGCCACTAGAGAAAATAATTAGCACAGGAAGTCAAGTAATGTCACCCACGTTAGCCCAGGATTGAGTGACAGGCATAGCCAGTCATTACAGGAACGGAAGGCAGACCTAAATCAGGAAGTCAATATTTTCCATTGGAGTAGCAGTCTGAGTGAAAGAATGCTATTACCTCCATGCTTAATTTGGATCTCTGTACAACATTCCTAATACAATCTTAACATTTTAGATTGGAGATTGGTGAGAAATACTGTTTTTGTAAAAGTGAGAGACTACAATGTCTTCATATAGCATTGGTGACATCTTTAGCGTGTTATGAGGGGCACGTTTAGATACAAAGGGCATGAAACCTTGTGTGCTTTTCGCAGGTGTCCTTCTCAGCATCCGTGCCGTCTCAGAGCTTTATGGTAGAAGTATGCGTCATTGACAAAAACGACAACGTGCCTGTGTTTATCGAGGAGAGCATGAGAGGCAGTGTGCAGCTGGGACTTCTGAAAGGTTGGTTGTACTAGCCAGAACATAGAGCCCGTCGACCATTCAGGAGAAAACAAATACCGGAGTTCACAGAAGGGATTTTAATTTGTGACACAGTCATGAGTTTATTTCTTAATACATACTGATGAGTGATGTTTGCATTGTCTGAATCTTTATGACTTTTACATAAATAGTATCACCTGAACTATCCACATGGCTCTAGTGAAGGACATGTACGGTATGTGTATTGGAAGTAGAGGTGATTTGCTTAATAATTTTTATTGAAGTCTTAATACAGTCTGATCTTGGGCTATTGTGGGGTAGTTCTTTGAGTTTTTGCGTCAGAGATGACTCAAGCGTCTGGATTTATGTCACTGAGGGGACTCGAGATTGAGTGGAGGGAGCTGTGTGCGTGTGTGAGCATCACACCACCAGATAATAGTGGGTTACCATTGATTACATTGTGACATGACCTTCAGGAAATTATAGAGCAGACTTTACATTGAGAGGATATTACATTAATAACCCCATAAAGTGTGCCTCTATTGAAATGAACTACAGTAGATACAAATATGTTAACAACTAATGTTTTTATCAAATGCAAAGTTATGTCAAATTATGTTAGAATAAAGTCAGAAGGTTATCATAATTAAATCAAGATTGTCCAGGAGGAAAACTAGCATTTGAACTGAGTAAGGATGTTTCACTATAAGAATTAGGCATAGTCATCCTAGTCAAATTACAGTGTGAATGTACACAGCTGTACAGAAGCTTGTCTATCTTTCTCTTGGCTAGGGATCTCATTCATGCAGGTGGGGGCATCTGACCGTGATGACCGTAACACAGCCCATGCTGACCTGCGCTTCAGCCTGATGGACCAGACCCCCAGGATCCCCTCCAGTCACATGTTCTTCATAGACTCTGTGACCGGCGAGGTGTCTCTCACTGAGGACGGTGAGTTACAGGCCCCTCACGCAACTGCCCTGTTATATTCTACATGGTGATATTCTACATGGTGATATTCTACATGGTGATATTCTACATGGTGATATTCTACATGGTGATATTCTACATGGTGATATTCTACATGGTGATATTCTACATGGTGATATTCTACATGGTGTTGTCTTACTTTTATCTGTTTACTGTTAAATGAATGACTTAGTACACCCCTTCTCAATCCACATACACACACGGGCATAAACGCACACGCATGTACACACGCACATTCCCGTACACACATACACACATACACACGTACCCCAGTTAAACCAGTTAAATCAGATTTTAAAAAGTCCCAATTTGGACAGTGCTGATGTTATTTCTGGATTTATTGACTCTTTCTGCACAGTGCTGGTGCCCCTATGTTACAGCTTGACTGAAGCTAGACAACACTAACAACCCCAATCCACCACATTGGCTGTCGCTTTAGGGCCATTTAACTGTGAAATTGGCTAATTACGTCTTTATGATGTACTTGTTAGTGGGTTATTAACAATGTTTTCCCGCTTTTTTCAACGTGCTATCTGTGAACAACGTTATGCAGCTCTCTGATTGTAATATATTGATGTGTGTGTGTGTGTGTGTGTTCCAGGGGCTTCCACCCTGGACCCAGAGATGTGTGGTCGCTACAAGCTGTCAGTGATGGTGAAGGACATGGGGGGGAAACCCAACGCTTTCTTCTCCACGGGCATCGTGACAGTGGAGGTGACGGGGAACACCTGGGCGTCACCGGACCCTGTTCGCCTCCAGGAGAACCTCCCTGGTCCCTACCCCATCCCCATCTCACAGGTACCTCCCTGGCCCCTACCCCTACCCCATCCCATGTCACAGGTAGAACCTCCCTGGTCCCTACCCCATCCCCATCTCACAGGTACCTCCCTGGCCCCTACCCCATCCCATGTCACAGATAGAACCTTCCTGGTCCCTACCCCATCCCATCTCACAGGTATAACCTTCCTGGCCCCTACCCCATCCACATCTCACAGGTACCTCCCTAGCCCCTACCCCCATCCACATCTCACAGGTATAACCTTCCTGGCCCCTACCCCATCTCACAGGTAGAACCTCCCTGGACCCTAACCCATTCCCATCTCACAGGTAGAACCTCCCTGGACCCTACCTCATTCCCATCTCACAGGTAGAAACTCTTTGGCCCCTACCCCATCCTCATCTCACAGGTAGAATCACCCTGGCCCCTTCTCCATCCCCATCTCACAGGTAGAACGTCCCTGGCCCCTACCCCATCCACATCTCACAGGTAGAACTTCCCTGGACCCTACCCCATTCACATCTCACAGGTAGAACCTCCCTGGCCCCTACCCCATCCTCATCTCACAGGTAGAAACTCCCTGGCCCCTATCCCATTCCCACCTCACAGGTAGAACCTCCCTGGCCCCTACCCCATCCACATCCACATCTCACATGTAGAACCTCCCTGGTCCCTACCCCATCCACATCTCACAGGTAGAAACTCCCTGGCCCCTATTCCATCTTACAGGTGACTAGTATCATGCTCCTTCTCCATCCCCATCTCACAGGTGACACACAGTGATGCTTTCAGGGATCACAGAGATATCTGTATATTCCTGCATACATTACATGCTCAGGTGACCTTTGCCTCTAGTATAGAATCATGGCAAGGGATCATCTGACAAATGTCAAACACTGTGAACTTTCATCCAATATTTTATTTGACTGTTCATTGTAAAATGTAATAATGGAATGGAATGGGTGAAGCATCAGGATACTGCAGTTGTGTTGTTGTCTTTTTAGTCCCCCCCCCCCCTGGCCTTTCCTAAGAGACCACGGTGTACATTATTAATGTCATTCATACCCCTAGGCTTTCCCCTGCCTGAGTCACTGCAGCCTGAGGTTCCGTTCCCGCTGTTGGTGTGTGTGTGTGTGTGTGTGTGTGTGTGTGTGTGTGTGTGTGTGTGTGTGTGTGTGTGTGTGTGTGTGTGTGTGTGTGTGTGTGTGTGTGTGTGTGTGTGTGTGTGTGTGTGTGTGTGTGTGTGTGTGTGTGTGTATTGTCAAAGATTGTTCAATCAAACCTCACACTTTGTTTCTGACTTAGCGGTTGTGATTGAATAGGGATCAGTCTCTGTGCTCTGTGCAGGGCCAGTGTCTCTGTATCTGCACCTGGTCTTCTTTACAGTCTGACCTTTAGCTTGTTATTCAACATTTATAATATCAGCCACGGCCCAGTGCTTGCATCAGCACCAAATCACTAAAGCTGTGTAAATAACTGGAAACATCTGACATTATCAGAAAGAGGAAAACAGGACGTTCTGTAACTGTACAGTAGTATGGATCTTCTCTGCATCTCTACCAACATTTATTAGTCTGGAAAACAATAGTCTGTTTTCTATATATAGGTGCTTACAACAATGGAACAATAGTCTGTTTTCTATATATAGGTGCTTACAACAATGGAACATGGTCAGAAATGCAAACTCGAGACCTCAAGACAGTAACGCGAACATAAAGTCATGATTTGCTGCAAATATGTGTATTTCTACATTTCAGTGTGGTCTGTGGGTGTCGCCCCAGTAACTCTCCTCCTCTTCCCCCTCTCCTCCTCCTCTCACTCACGCCAGTGCCATCCGCCCACTGAAAACGTGTGGACTCAAAACGTGGGCAGATTTGATCTTTTTCACATTTTCCATGCCAATTTACCAACATAAAATAAAATCTATCCAAATGTGGACAGGCAAAATCTCAAGCAAATCCTCCTAATCTCTGCCGGAACATAAATGTGTGTGTCAACGTGTGTTTGTGAGAGAGATAGAGAGAGAATGTGCTAGAGGTTGTACTCTAGAGCTCTTCACAGCTCAGAGGCAGGGTCGGGGAGGTTTTATGGATGGGTGTTCCCGGGAATCGAACCCACTACCCTGGTGTTACAAGCGTCATGTTCTACCAACTGAGCCAAGAGCTACAAAGGTCCCCAAATCATCATGATGTATACTATTTTATCATGATGTATACTATTTTATACTGTGATGTAAAGATTATATTGGCTATTACTTGTGTTTTTTACAGTGCATGTACTTAGTAGGAATCTGTTTGTCAACATGCTATTACTATATTACAATTATAGTTGTCAGGGCAGCACATAACACCACATTTGCATGTCCATGTAAAGGGTTAACAGTGTAGAATCCACCACTGGTGACCGTGCCTATATGATGGGAAAAGCCTCTCTCCACCCACTCTGCATTTACCACCATGTGTTTGTAGGCGGTAGGACTCATAGCTGTGCTGTTACCAAGCAGATGGGGGGGGTCATGTTGAAAGACTGAGTATGGCTGGGAGCCCTTTACTATCAGCAGCATGGAAAGTAATGTTTCTACTCAGTAAAATGTTGTGAGACACATAAAGCGTTATGCTGATGGGTTTCTCTTCTATCATGCATTTTTCTTTCGAAATATTTTCCTTCAGTCATTGATATTGATACAGGTGGACTTTGGTTGTTGATCTCAAGAAGCATTGCTTCTCTTTGGTCATTTTCGGTCTTTTTCCAAAATAACAATTAGGCAAATCAAGGCAGGAGAATTCCACATTGTGCATACTTCTTATACATGGAAGTCAGATTTGTCCAAAAAAATTGATCTATTAGAAATACAGTAGTTGTGCACTTAACGGGCAATTACCCCACTTTTAAACCTAATTTTCATTATCTCCAGCACAATATTAGTGTCTACAAATGTGAAAACGGCGCATTTCAAAGTTTTGAAGAAAAATATACAAAGTTACAAAGTTCTACCCGATGACATCATCAAAAGTGAAAACATTAAAAAAATTGTGATTTTCAAACACTATGAGAATTTCTTGGTGACGTGAGGAGCAAGAAAATACCCTCCCTCTGGCTAGAAACCCGTTGCAGGTTTTGACAATCACTGATGTCACAGATACATTTTTAGGACCTTTCTACTTATCTTTTTAACCACAGATCATAGAAACGCGCCGTTTTCACATATGTAGACACCGGTATGATGCTGGAGATAATGAATATGAGGTTGAAAAGTGGCGGAATTGCCCTTTAAGACTGCTTATTCACAAGGTGACATAGAAGACAGAGCGTGCACTGCAAGCTGTTAAAAAAAGCACAGAAAGCAAAACATTACATCAGCTACAGTGTACTCTATTCATATCCATTTTTAGAACAACCAAGTCATTAATCACATTGTTATATACTACATCTCTTCAAAGCACTGAGGCCCTGAAGTACCATGACACTGGGAGGAAGGCAGTCGTGAGAAGAGGGGCTTGTGTATACACGGCCTCAGCGTTTGGGGAGCCAGCTCTAAAACAATGGAGTGGAGTGTGACAGTGGGTTGAGGAGATGCACATGCCCCCTGTGTTTCTGCCGGTGACCTCTCCTTCTTGGGTGCTGTTTCATGGGGTCCTCTGAGCCAATTATACAGCTCCCTGTCCGACCCTGTGCTTTAAATCAGTAGAAGCTCCCCATCCAACATGTATGAGCTTTTGTTTTGGCAGAGGTCTCTGGTCCTCATCACATCCTGTACATTGACTCAGCACTTTATCATTTAAACACCTCACAGGTTTTTACTAAAGGACAGGGTTTCCCTCTCTAGTAAAGCCTAGGTACATGAGAGAGAGACAGAGAGTGGGAACAGCAGAAGGGGGGGCTCAATCCTACAATCCCGCAGTGCAGAGAGAACGTTGAATTGACCATGTTCAGTTTATGAGCTGTTCTGTGCCTTCCCTGCTTCCCTATGCTGTGTCTAGGTGAAGTGGAGTGGAGGTCTGGTAGAGTATAGCCTGGAGGGGGAATTCCCAGAGATGCTGTTCACTGTCAGCAGAGAGGGAGTCATCTCTCTCAACGCCCCACTAGACAGAGAGACTCAGGACCAGGTGAGTGACCACACAGTTTTCATTCATAATGTATCGTACCTCCTGTCTTAATCATATAGTAAGGACTTGTTAGGGCTGTGAACGCACAGTCATGTCATGGGGCGGCAGGGTAGCCTAGTGGTTAGAGCGTTGGACTAGAAACCGAAAGGTTGCAAATTCAAATCCCCCAGCTGTTGTTTCCTCCCTGAACAGGCACTGTTCCTAGGCTGTTACTGAAAATAAGAATTTGTTCTTAACTGACTTGCCTAGTTAAATAATGGTAAATTACACTGTATGGACAGAGGATAATTGTGGTGAAAAGGAGCGTCATGATTCAAATCCCAACGTGTCTTTTTTCCTCCTCTGCAGTTAGCCAAGAAGCTAAGCTCCAAAGCTGTACCGGATTAGATAAACATCACTTTTTGGCACAGGTTGACTTTGGGTTCATTCTGCAGAGTAGCAAGCAACGTGTCTGGCCAGAGACCTTACTGCTCACTGGTCTGACACAAGGAGAAATACATCACTATATTGGATGTGCTGTTGCTACAGAAAGCCCTCAGAGAGTCTTTTCTGTCTGAACTATAACTATAGTACAGTAATTATAAAGCCAGACACACCCCCTCTTCCCTCCTTCTCCTCTCTCCCTACCTGGCAGTGACTGTCACCTATCATGATGGAGTTGTCATGTTCCAGCATGCATCACACTGAGTCACAGCCTATCGATCCACCTCCTCACACACCTGCCTCACAACACGAGTGAGGCAGTCCAGGTTCCCTGATTGAGATGGTTCCTCGCTGACTGACTGAGACTCATATGTCAGCGACATGTGACTCTTACAGCTGATGGAGGGAAGAGGGAGGAGAGGAGGAAGGGGATGCATACACATGTACAGTACCTCTCGCTTGGTGTTGACAGAGTTGCGTGCCCGTATAGGGCGCAGAGATGATGAATCATCTCTGGATGTGTCAAAGAAGGCGCTATACAAGCAAAATGCCTCAGTTCTGTGAGCTGAGTAGCAGTCCAAGAATCAATGGACACGCTGAGTGTTAGCACTGTCACTGCCTATCGTTAACCTAATGGCTTCATCTTCTGAAGACAGGACGGAGTGAAAGGGGGGAGGGGGGGGGAGCAATCTGCACTCTAAAAAAGTAACAACTTATTTCATTCACACACATACACCCCACACACCTCCCACCACCCATCTATTCTAAGAAAGCTCAATAAATAATGAATACAAAATTTTTGTGGCTTCATCTCAGACTGTGGTTTCAGTGTGTAATTGTGCCACGTTCAATACAGAACATGAAGATCTTTCCTGGCTGAGAGCTGGCGCTTTGTGTTATTCCAGTGTGTCTGTCTGTGGTCTCACTGTGTGTCCAGACAGGGAGATTTGATCTGGACACTTTGTGAAAGCACATGACCCCATGTGGCTCTGTCTGTTAGTTCCAGATCAGCATCGTGGTGGAGCGTCCGGACGGCAGGGAGATCGCCAAGCCTGTGGAGCTGAGGGTGATGGTGGGCGATGCCAACGACAACAGGCCCACGTTCCCTACCACACAGTACCACACCGTGGTCAAGGAGCTCGCCCCACGGGGTGAGGCACAACCCTCAGAACACTCATATAACACACTCGTACAGACAACTCCGGAACATACTGGATCACAAAGGCCTTTTGTTTACGCTTGAAACAAAATACTCCGAAGTAAAAAACCATGGAGAAATTCATCAGTACGCTCAAAATAGGATTCTGTGTTTCTCACTTGAGGGTTCAAAGAAAATTTGTTTTTGCCCACACACTAATCTGTGAGGACTTTGCTCTTTTCTCAGGGACGGAAATCCTCACAGTTCAAGCAGCCGACAACGATGATCCGAAAACAGATAACGTGAGGATCTTCTACCGGCTGGTTGGCCAGATCCCAGAGAGCCCTCGTGCCTTGTTCCGGGTGGACCGTGACTCTGGGGTCATCTCAGTGCAGGCAGACAACCTGGAGGGAGCCGCCCCACAGTACACACTGACCATCACTGCTGAGGACGCTAAAGGTGACCAACAGTACTGCATGGCAATGTGGTTCTGTGGTGTTAGGGAGAGGGGTGAGGGATTACTTCCACAAAGATAATGTATACATAGTACAATGTAAAGATAATCCAGAGATACTCTATAGTCGTAACCTATTGTGATATGTAGACACGGGTGCAGTGGTAGTGTAAATTAGTTTTAGACTAGCAGATGTAACGTTGGAGGTTTTCCCTCTGCTTCCTTTGAGGAGAATATTGTTTAAATATGACACTACGGTGACTGATGATCATGATTAAGACTGAGGGCCTCAGTATGAAAGAGGCATGCCAAACTAAGTGACTCACTAATGGAGCCTATCTCTCTCTGATGATGATTTCATTTGCAGGCTTAAACAGCTCCTGTACTGTGGTTGTGACAGTGCAGGACGAGAACAACAACCCACCCATCTTCACTCCACACGAGGTACCTTTACACATCCTGAAGAGGGGACTGACAGTGTGATTTTGGGTTTGGGGGACAGAAGTGATTCAGGGCACTCATTGCAAATCTCTCTCTTATACAGTATATTAGATGTTTCTCTTCTGTTGGATGGCTGCTGTGTGAACTCTCCCTCCAGGTCACTGATTTGATTTCCCAGAGGGGAGCGAGATGGAGTGCTTTGAGGGGGATCCAAGCTTTAATCTCAGGCTTATACAAATGTAGGACCTTCATTTGAGCCAGTTTGCTACAGCAGGAAAGTAATCCTTCAGCAACAGAAAATGTGAATTATTATGTGGATTATAATTAATGGACAATTTTTCATAAGGGAAAATCAAGTCTGAAATTCCAAAGAGGAAATTACAAACTTCAGAAGCATTTTTTAACCTCAAATACACTACACGTTTTACATTTCCTCCATTGCAGGAAAGTTCTCCTACAACAGGGTGATCAAATTAATATCCTACAACTTTAAAGATGGAACCATATTATTGTAGGGTTTTTTCTCATTGTGCTCCAAATGGACAATGTTCTTAGTTAATCTGAATAAGCCTCAGATGAGGCCTGTGAGAATCCTTTATTTTATAGAATAGGCAAATCCACAGCGTCGCCATAAGAAAGCTCTAAATGATATCGCTCGCACATACAGCAGTCGGAACATTTCACATCTTTATAGAAAAATCATCGCACTGAGCGATATTTACTATTATGTCTGAGCTCACTGGTTCAAAAAAGCAGTTCTAGATTAAATATTAAGTACTTTGTTAAAAGTGAAAAATGCATCCCTTCGAGTACAGAAATGAACTGCGTTGTTCTGGAATTTGTCAATAAAAAGCCCTGAGAAGTGACTCAGAAGAGATCTCATTAGCCGCACAGGGTACGGGGGGGGGGGTCCCTGAGCCTACCAATTAAAGGGACCTTAGTCTTAACATAAACACTATTTTTGGTCTATGAGAGCCTCTTTGGGGACAGTCAGTGTTTCCAGCGGTCTTTTCCATAGTCGATCCTCATGAATAATGAAGCCACCGCTGAGGTCACAATGAGACAGCATTGGATTAGCGCTGGTCTCAAGGTATGCAGTATCCGGGCCAAAGATAGACCATTTTCTCACATACTGTTCCAGAATGGAAAACAGTCTACGCCCACACCGCCTGAATAATGCAGGAGAAATGATTGTTGTGAAAGATGTAGGAGCAAATCGTCATCTTAAGATGGGGACATGTGACAATGAAGTACAAAGCTGTTGTTGTCCTCACTGGTGCTAGACTAAGCCAATGTAAACCCCAACTGTGCTTGTTATGTTTAGATGCTCTTGGAGTGAGAGAAGGTACTGTTAAGATACAGGAGACATATTCATATTCTAGAGTTATTCCAGAGTCATCCAGTTTGTTCCTAATTGGGTTCAAGCCATGCCAAAAGATTTACAGCCATTCTCATTTTGGATTCTCTATGCACCTCAACAATGCTGTCGATAATTTTTTGAGTCGATGCCAGCCCCAGGCTCATATTCTCTCTCTCTTTCACACACACACACACACACACACACACACACACACACACGCACACGCACACACACCACACACACACACACACACACACACACACACACACACACACACACACACACACACACACACACACACACACACACTGAGGTGGAAAAAGCTCTTGAGTGGGTCACGCCAGAGTGCCCCTGCTTTTTCCAGCAACATGTGAACGGGTTTGTAGGGAGCTGGCAGGTGAGTGGTGAGACCCATGGTATCAGTGACCCTCTAGCCCGGGCAGGCAGATCAGAGACACAGCCGTTTCAGTGGAGGGCCACAGTGAGTGGCTGATTAAAGGACTCCCAAGCAGAGAGATAGGAGGTGTGTGAATGAAGGTCAACAACACAGGGCCACAGGGGACATGCCTGCATACACACACCAGACCTGGGTCAAATACATAACCTAGATTATGTCAAATATGTTCAAATATTTGAAATGCACTTGATATAGTTAGCTAGTTAGCCTGGGACAACGGAACCAATGGAGTAGTCCTAAAAGTGCAAATTCCAAGCTAAATCAATCTAATACTAAATAATACATTTTTCAAATATTTCACAATCAATCACATTTATTTTATAAAGCCCTTTTCAACAGTTGTCACACAGTGCTTTACAGATACCCAGCCTAAAACCCCAGAGATAATTATTTATTTATTTTACCTTTATTTAACTCAGCAAGTCAGTTAAGAACTTATTTAACTCAGCAAGTCAGTTAAGAACAAATTCTTATTTACAATGACAGCCTACACTGGGCCAATTGTGCACCGGACTCCCAATCACAGACGGTTGTGATACAGCCTGGAATCGATCCAGCATCTGTAGTGACGCCTCTAGCACTGAGATGCAGTGCCTTAGACCGTTGCGCCACTCGGGAGCCCAAAAGAAAGCTATGCAGTAGCCCCTGCTTCATTATCTTTTCCTTCTCCCTGTCCTCATCCCCCCTCCTTGCTCCTTTCTCCTCTCACCTTTCTCTCTCCCTTCTCCCCTTCTCTCTTAGTACGGCCCCTTCCACCTGGCAGAGGATGCTCCTTTGGGAGCCACGGTAACCGCGGTGTCAGCGTGGGATGCTGATGAGAGGGGAGGAGACAGCTGGCAGGTGAATTACAGGCTGGAGTCTGGCAACGAGGAGGAGGTGTTCACGCTGGTCACAGACAAGCAGACCAATGAAGTTTCACTCATCCTCTCCAAGGTACGGCAATCTCCTTCATTCAACAGTCTCTATTCTCTCTTGTTCATTCACAAATAAGACACAACCCAGAGAGACCTAGACATCGATGAATAGGATGCATTTTAACATGATCTTAACATGGTAATAATATCTTCATAGAAATATGCAATATTGACTCTAATAATTATGCATTTCGTTAAGTAACCATAAGGAAAAGCGCACATACATGGGTATTTCAATGACACGTGTCCCAAAAATAAGCCACGACAAAAACAATAGTTTATCCCAAAATAATCTGAGCCCATCCCTGGGGTGTCTCTGGCTCGTCCCTGGTCTCCTGTAATCCCCTCCACTCTCCCTGCCCCGCCCCCGCACCGCCCTGCCTCAGCTCTCCTCTGGCCTGGACAGGAGGGCTTTGGAGACAAAGAGGGAGTGTTTGTCATTGTTTGTGTCCCCATTCTCTGGAAGCGGGGCAACTGCGTTCTACCTCTCTATGGGAGTAGAGGAATGTTACCTATATTCCGCAGAGGTAAACCAGGAGTTGCCTCCGGTATTGTCTAAACTAATACAGGACTGGAGCACATCCCCTTTGCATGGTCTCTGATGAACCCTGCCATACAGTAATGATGTGCCGTATAAGGCTCTGACATAGTCCTACTGTAGCTCATTTTGAAGCACCACATATGGTGTATATTTAGTACAGCAGTTACAGGCTTAAAGCCAGCCAACGACCGTCCATCTGGTAAAATAGCTTGTTAGTACATCAGAGCATGCTCACTAATATGTGATCTTGTGGCGAGACTGAGACAACCCAGAGGGCAGTCCCGTTGTCTCAATAACAGCAGCTTGCACAAAGTCTAATTGAATAATTACACAGTGCCATTAGTCTGTAGAAAGCAATTACAGTTTACTCACTATAAACCACATAGGCAAGGCACCGCTGACTAAACACTAGCTAATCTGTCTCTGGTGCTGTGCAACAGTTGTTGTGAGAGCGTGAGGGTAATATCAATGAGAATATTCAGCTCCTGCTGTGCTGTAGGCGGATGTGTCTGAGGTTGTGTGTAGCGTGCTAATCCATGTGACCGGATCAGGAAAAACTCCAGGCCTTTTACCAGACCCATGTCAAGCATGTGTTCTGTTGAAATGTCTCCTACAGAGACAGAGGCAGTACCTGCCGTCATGAATGGTGAATGAGAGAGGATGGCGTAAAAAAGAGTGGTCAGTCACCTTGAGCTGGGTGGCAGGTGCACATAGCTGATTCAATCTTTTTCAGGGGGAAGAATAGAGATTACAGACGAACACACACACACACACATAGCATACACACACACGCACACGCACGCCCACACACTGGACTAATGCTTTGATCATATTATGATCTTGCTATGAAAGAGGGGATCACAAGTAATCGTCTCCTTCTTTTTAAACCCATTGAGCTGGAGACTCTCATGCTTCAAGTGTCCCCATTTAACCTAGTGGGCCGCCCTCCACACAGCAACTTAAGGCCAGCAACAGCAGCTGAGTGGTGGTGGGATTCTTCTGGTTGTTGCCTGATACAAACCTGCACTTCACTTCCAGTCAACACCATTAGTCACTCCAACACTGAACAACGTCTGTGTTTTCTCTCTAGCAACAGAGGTAGCTATTTGGGCCAGGCGACATGATATTAGCAACAGCAATCACTTCATTTCACCCGAACGTAGACAACACAGGGGATACAATCAAGGGCTGTGACCTCACAGAGTAAACATAGCAACGGCTGTCCACTAACGGGATTCTCTGTCACAGGCAGGATTCATGTCAGGTGAAACGTGAATCAAATGGCCGTCCCTGTCATTCCAGTTTGTTTTACAGTGGAAATAAAACTCCTCTTTGCCGGTAAATCAGCTTGTCTCACATGCAGGTGACGGTATTATAGAGGCCTTATTTAGAGTCACTGTGCAGTGTTCTACAACCCTCTCCTTTCCAGTAGGATCAGCCTGTAAATCTGTGGAACACTTCGATTCCCAGCAGATATACAGGCTCTTTCTGACCTCCTGTGTTTGCTCCATGAGCGTAATACAATCCCATGCCTCTGTTGGAGGGGGCGGTTCGATATGTTGCTCAGTCTAAATGAGCAGCCTGTGCGTCTCATGGAGTGCTGAAATGGCACATTCACAACACATTCACTGACTGCTTTTATGCTCTTTAGATAAAGTCTGCTATTTTCTGGGAAATGTTAGTAAATCCCTCCCATGATTATTTTCCTGTTATTCATTCTTGCACTGTAGAACACTATGTTCCCATGTTTCACAACTATTCGAACACTACATGTATGTAAGTGCATGCCCTTCCATATGAGCAGCATTTCTATGGCAACCTGTATGCATGCAGGTGCTGGACTTTGAGCGGGAGAGCGAGTACATCCTGGTCCTTAGTGCTCAAAACCCAGTGGCCCTGGTACGAGGGAGGTATGGCCCAGCGTCCACGGCAACCGTCTCCATCTATGTGGACGATATCAACGAGGGCCCCATCCTGTCCCAGAGCCACTACGAGGTCACCGTCAGAGAGGGGGAGGAGCCAGGACGGGTTATTGCCACTATTCGTGGATATGACCCAGACTCACACCCAATCAGGTGAAACATCGTTCATTGGAAATAATATAAAAATAAACATTAATTCACAGTTTAAAGGCATGGATCATTGTGTTATCCCACCCCGTCTATACTTTGAAGGAATACGTACTAATGGTTTGGGTTTTGTTTTTGTCCAGATACTCGCTCAGAGGGGACACAAAGAGGTATTTCTCCATTGGGAAGTACTCCGGTGAGCTGAAGACCGTCCAGGCCTTGGACAGAGAGGAAAACAGCACCTACACTATGGAGGTCATGGCTGAAGATGGACGTAAGATGGTTTTCTGAGAATAATGTCTACTTCATATCTTTCCAGACAGAGGGTCCAGGGCAGCTTAGACATCGGCCTTCTGTTTGTCCCAGGGGGTTTCAAATGTAATAAGGCAAGGGTTAAAGCAATACTTACATTGAGAATTCAAGACCACACTGTATTCACTGACAATGTAATAAGCAGGGAGTGAGTCATGCGAAGTGACAGCCAGTGTGTAGCTAGCTAGCTGGTGGGTGTAGAGTGGGAAGTGAGGAGGGGGTGTATGTTGTATAGAAAACTCCAATCCAATCCTCCCCCACACTAGTTAAGCATGACTCAGAACAGAAGACAGACTTGCAGGGTCTGAGAGCTGCACACGGCACCTCTCCAATTACCCGCTGCCCTTATCCCTCGCATGCACTGATCACGTCTAGTGAAAAATCTACTGGTCCATTATCCACAGAATGGGGGCTCTGACTCACATCTTGAATCCACACCTATAGAGGTTAGAGAGGGCAGTGGTGTTAATTGGTGGAGGAGATCATGTATTATGTTGGTTGGATCGAATTGTACAGGTATCAGAAACATTTTAAAATATGCTTTTAATGTCCCTCTGTGCTTGTCAAAGCCAGGCCAGCAGCACCCAATACGGTACAACACAAGGACTGTTGTTACGAATGATTCAGTGGGTAGTATTGTTTATTAAAACTGTACTGTTTGCCTCCCAGGGAACTCTTCTCTGTCAGCTTCAACACTGGTCACAGTCCATATCCTGGATGTGAATGACAACAGTCCGGTGTTGGTGGGAGACTACTCCTGGAAGTACCTGTGTACCCCTCGCTGGGAGGACCAGGCCTTGGTGCTGGCATCCCGCGACAGTGATGGTCCCCAGCACGGCGGCAGGCTCAACTTCTCCCTCCGCAGTGACGCCACCGTGCGTGGCAACTGGAAACTCACCCCCATCAATGGTCTGCCTCATCATCCAGATAAACTATCTTCTGTTTTTTCACCAACACATTTGTATTTTATCTTGACAAACAGAAAGATCAACACACGCTCAAACCAACCTCTTAGCCCATCAGATATTTTAGTAACCAGTCCAGCAGTGGAAATTGTTGTGCATATTACCATGACAATAATGTAGGTGTAGTCACTGTAGTAGCGACATGGTGACCCAACGCTATGACATTGTAGGCTAGCACCATACTGTAGGAAGTAGGACCCAGGAAACATTAACCTCTCTGCAGGATCAATCCAGATCGAGGTGTTGGATTGGTTGAGTCATGTCTGTGTAAGAACCACTACCAGACAGCTAAATTAAAGTACCAAATTAGACCACTTATTCTATTTGAGTCGTCACGGTGACGTTAGACCTGACACTCTCACTGTGGGTACCCGTGTATAGGGTAACGTCATTGACGATAAAATGGTTTTCAAAATAGAAAGCATGTACGTGCAATAACGTTGGAAAGAGAACAATCCAGGGTGTTTTGCTCCAGTGTGATGAACGGTGAATAGGATGTAATTCAAGGATCCATTCAGACCACCTGTTGATCCACAGACACGTGTAGAGGATTAGAGTGAGTGGCACTGAGACACTGACTGACAGTGGAAGTAAATTGCCCCCATCCTTTCTTCTGAGGCGCTCTGACTAGGCAATGTCTCTAATATGCCTAATGGCCCTCTTCCTGTCGCTGTGCCTGTCTGTAATGTGTCAGGCTGACATACATTAATTAGACGTGTCGACTTGGCTGTGCTGACACAGTCTCTCTATTGTATCACTGTGACAACCTTTTCTCTTTAGTTTTTTTCTCTCGACATTTCTCTGTGACGCGTTATTGGAAGCTGCGGAGGCTGGCTATAATTATATTTCCCTTTTAATTTGTGTGATGTCACAGCTGGGGCCCGCCAGGCTGAAAGGCTAAGAGGCTAAAAGTGTATTTTTCCCAGCAGCACCCAGCAGCTGCAAGACTTGTCCCTAATAACACCTGCTGCAGACGTGCCGTGGCGCACCTATTTACCTCACCTTTGTGGCTCTTAGCCCTCCTCCCTGACAACTGGAGAGGCTGGAGAGAGTGACGGAGGTGTGACGCAGCCTCTGTCTTTGAGAAGCTCACATAGTCTGCTGTGCTGTGCTTGTCCTGAGAGGGTACCAGTAGATTCCACTGTTCCTGTCCACCACAGAACAGGCAGTCAGTCAATTTTAATTAATCACAAATAGATACAGCAATGATTTACCTCTATATTTTCCATTATTCCTGGGCTGTAATAAAAGCAGGTATATGTTTTTTTTAACTCTCACATACACTATTCCTGTCAATGACATCAAAGAAAAGTCCCAATAAGAACCGTTGAGGATGTGGCAGACCAAGGGCTCCTCTACTGTTTATGTCACTGACGCCTGTCGGTTGCAGCCTTACCTAACAAGATGATATACAGTGCATTCGGAAAGTATTCAGACCCCTTGACTTTTTCCACATTTTGTTACGTTACAGCCTTATTCTAAAATGTATATATTTTTTAAATTCCCCCTCATCAATCTACACAAAATACCCCATAATGATAAAGCAAAAACAGGTTTTTAGAAATATGTGCAAATGTATATATAAAAAAAAAAAGTTTATATCACATTTACATACAGTACCAGTCAAAAGTTTGGACACACCTACTCATTCAAGGGTTTTTCTTTATTTTTACTATTTTCTACATTGCAGAATAATAGTGAAGACATCAAACACTTTGAAATAACAGATATGGATTCATGTAGCAACCAAAAAAGTGTTAAACAAATCAAAATATATTTTATATTTGAGATTCTTCAAAGTAGCCACCCTTTGCCTTGACAACAGCTTTGCACACTTTTGGCATTCTCTCAAGGTCCCTCGCCCTCCTTTCTGCAAATCTGACTACGACTCCATTTTGTTGCTCCCAGCCTATAGACAGAAACTAAAACAGGAAACGCCCATGCTCAGGTCTGTTCAACCGACCAATCTGATTCAACGCTTCAAGATTGCTTCGATCACGTGGACTGGGATATATTCCCGGACAGCGTCGAACAACAACATTGATGTATACGCTGATTCGGTGAGCGAATTTATTAGCAAGTGCATCGGTGATGTTGTACCAACAGCGACTATTAAAACCTTCCCCAACCAGAAACTGTGGATTGATGGCAGCATTCGCGCAAAACTGAAAGCGCGAACCACTGCTTTTAATCAGGGCAAGGCGACCGGAAACATGACCGAATACAAACATTGTAGCTATTCCCTCCGCAAGGCAATCAAACAAGCTAAGCGTCAGTATAGAGACAAAGTAGTCGCAATTCAACGGCTCAGACACGAGAGGAATGTGGCAGGGTCTACAGTCAATCACGGACTACAAAAAGAAAACCAGCCTCGTCACGGACCCCGATGTCTTGCTCCCAGACAAACTAAACAACTTCTTTGCTCGCTTTAAGGACAATACAGTGCCACCGACACGGCCCGCTACCAAAACCTGCGGACTCTCCTTCACCGCAGCCAACGTGAGTAAAATATTTAAATGTGTTAACCCTCGCAGGGCTGCCGGCCCAGACGGCATCCCTAGCCACGTCCTCAGAGCATGTGCAGACCAGCTGGCTGGTGTGTTTACGAACATATTCAATCAATCCCTATCCCAGTCTGCTGTTCCCACATGCTTCAAGAGGGCCACCATTGTTCCTGTTCCCAAGAAAGCTAAGGTAACTGAGCTAAATGACTATCGCCCCGTAGCACTCACTTCCATCATCATGAAGTGCATTGAGAGACTAGTCAAGGATCATATCACTTCCACCCTACCTGGCACCCTAGACCCACTTACCGCCCCAATAGGTCCACAGACGATGCAATCACAATCACACTGCACACTGCCCTAACCCATCTGGACAAGAGGAATACCTATGTAAGAATGCTGTTCATCGACAACAGCTCAGCATTTAACACCATAGTACCCTCCAAACTCGTCATTAAGCTCGAGACCCTGGGTCTCGACCCTGCCCTGTGCAACTGGGTCCTGGACGTTCTGACGGACCGCCCCCAGGTGGTGAGGGTAGGAAACAACATCTCCACCCTGCTGATCCTCAACACCGGGGCCCCACAAGGGTGCGTTCTCAGCCCTCTCCTGTACTCCCTTTTCACCCATGACTGCGTGGCCATGCACGCCTCCAACTCAATTTATCAAGTTTGCAGACGACACTACAGTGGTAGGCTTGATTACCAACAACAACGAGACGGCCTACAAGGAGGAGGTGAGGGCATTCGGAGTGTGGTGTCAGGAAAACAACCTCACACTCAACATCAACAAAACAAAGGAGATGATCGTGGACTTCAGGAAACAGCAGAGGGAGCACCCCCCTATCCACATCGACGGGACAGTAGTGGAGAAGGTGGGAAGTTTTAAGTTCCTCGGTGTACACATCACGGACAAGCTGAAGTGGTCCACTCACACAGAGAGCGTGGTGAAGAAGTCGCAACAGCGCCTCTTCAACCTCAGGAGGGTGAAGAAATTTGACTTGTCACAAAAACACTCACAATTTTTACAGATGCCCAATCGAGAGCATCCTGTCGGGCTGTATCATCGCCTGGTACAGCAACTGTAGTTGTAACGGTTTCTCTCCTCCTCTTCGTCTGAAGAGGAGGAGTAGGGATCAGACCAAAATGCAGCGGGTTGGGAACACATAATGATTTATTTGACAAGACGAACACTGACACGAAATACACTTGATAATTAACAAAATAACAAACGCACGTAGACAGACCTGAACTAACGAACTTACATAAACACGAAGAATGCATGAAACAGGTACAGACTACATAAACGAACGAACAAACCGAAACAATCCCGTGTGGTGCAACATACACAGACACAGGAGACAACCACCCACGTCAAACCATGTGAAACAACCTCCCTATATATGGTTCTCAATCAGACGAAAACGTAAAACACCTGCCTCTGATTGAGAGCCATACAAGGTCAATTAAACCTGACACTTAACATAGAACAAACAACACAGACTGCCCACCCAGCTCACGTCCTGACCCACTAAACACAACTATAAAAGGAAACTATAAAACTAAAACAACTATAAAACAAAAGGAAAACAAGGTCAAGAACGTGACAGTAGTGATAATAGTAGAAGATAGAAGAAGATAAGAATGTCCTTTGTGTTGGTCCAAAGGTGAGTCACAGTCTCTCCATCTCTTTCAGAACAGAGGCACATGAAGGGGAGCAGTGTCAGAGGCCAGCCAGGGGCTTTTGGCCTCCCGGATAACAGCTAACAGTCTGATAGTAGACCGTCTGTTATACACCGCTGTATTTTGGATTTGTTCATAGATTAGATAAAGTATCAGTGCATTTGCACTAGAACCAACCTTCGTCACCCCTTGGCCAGTGTGTTTGTTTTGCGTCACAGAGGGTCCACCACACACAAGCGACGTGGTCCCGTGTGGCTCAGTTGGTAGAGCATGGCGCTTGCAACGCCAGGGTTGTGGGTTCATTTCCCACGGGGGGACCAGGGTTCAATTCCCACGGGGGGACCAGGATGAATATGTATGAACTTTCCAATTTGTAAGTCGCTCTGGATAAGAGCGTCTGCTAAATGACTTAAATGTAAATGTCCCTCACACATACAGTATGTGTATGATAAACCGACCTAGGTCTTTCCTCCATCAGAATAATGTTGATGTGGGCTGTTGATCATGCCAGTATTTTACTCATGTTCACCAAAACCTAGTTAATCAATCAGCCATGGGTATTTATATTTAGCTGTGAATGGCATTACCAATGAATTGGCCTGTATCTCAGACTCTTTACTGAGTACAAGCAGATGTTTAAAAATATATTTGAGGTAATGTTTTTCATTCTTGCACAGGCTTTGGAGCTTTTGGAATTTCCCTCAGATGTTTACTTTGCTTTTAGACGCTAGCCAAAATGGACAAAAGTCTTCTGTGTACCGTCAGTTAAATTGGTCTTAAAAGTACACTACATGACCAAAAGTATGTGGACACCTGCTCGTCGAAAATCTCATTCTAAAATCATGGGCATTGATATGGAGTTGGTCCCCCCTTTGCTGCTATAACAGCGTCCAGTTGTCTTGGGAGGCTTTTCACTAGATGTTGGAACATTGCTGCGAGGACTTGCTTCCATTCTGCCACAAGAGCATTAGTGAGGTCAAGCACTGATTGATGTTGGGCGATTAGGCCTGGCTCGCAGTCGGTGTTCCAATTCATCCCAAAGGTGCTCGATGGGGTTGAGGTCAGGGCTCTGTGCAGGCCAGTCAAGTTCTTCCACACCAATCTCGACAAACTGTATGGACCTCGCTTTGTGCACGGGGGCATTGTCATGCTGAAACAGTAAAGTGCCTTCCCAAAACTGTTGCCACAAAGTTGGAAGCACAGAATTGTCTAGATTGTCATTGTATGCTGTAGCGTTAAGATTTCCCTTCACTGGAACTAAGGGGCCTAGCCCGAACCATGAAAAACAGCCACAGACCATTATTCCTCCTCCACCAAACTGTACAGTTGGCACTATGCATCGGGGCAGGTAGTGTTTTCCTGGCATCCGCCAAACCCAGATTCATCCGTCGTACTGCCAGATGGTGAAGCGTGATTCCAGAGAACGATGGAAACCCATTTCATGAAGCTCCAGACGAACAGTTCTTGTGCTGACGTTGCTTCCAGAGGCAATTTGGAACTCGGGAGTGAGTGTTGCAACCTAGGACACAATAATAGATGGCCATTATTTGTCATCCATTCATTTCAGTAGAATATACATTTCTGTCAGCACCACCATTGTTTGCTCTGGTAGCTGTGCTGTTATTACAGTCATGTCGATGGACAATTGAACTATCAAAAGAAACATGCAGTGTTTACAATCAATGTCCCTTTTGTGCTTTCCTTTCATGCTGGGATGTTGCAGCTGTTATTACTCTGTAATTAATGTCTATCCTTTCTCTGAAAACAAATAGGAGTGGATTTGGCATATGCTGGTTCTGTGTTCATGTGTTTTCTCCTTGCCCTCCCACCCCTCAGAATATCTCCACAACTCAATCTGGTTGACAGCATCTGCTCTGTAAATAGAAAAGGACATCTAATAGATCCCTGTAGATTTGTTTCCCTGATGTTTGGCAGCATGTTTCCTGATGTTTGGCAGCATGTTGGAATAGAGTACTGGTCATTCTGAGACATTGTGTTCAGACTGACTCAGTCTCAGGGTAGGATGGGCCACAGGTGCACCCTCTCCCCCTGTCGCAGCATGGTCTCAGCCCAGTCTGCCTGGTGATCCCCTCTCTACAGAGGACAGACAATGTTTTACGTGTTATGCGCTTCAGTACTCTGCGGTCCCGTTCTGTGAGCTTGTGTGACCTACCACACCGAGGCTGAGCTGTTGTTGCTCCTAGAAGTTTCCACTTCACAATATCAGCACTTACATTTGACCTGGGGAGCTCTAGCAGGGCAGAAATTTGATGAACTGTCTGGATGGAAAGGTGGCATCCTATAACAATGCCATGTTGAAAGTCACTGAGCTCTTCAGTAAGGCCATTCTACTGCTAATGTTTGTGTATGGAGATTGCATGGCTGTATGCTCAATTTTTTACACCGGTCAGCAACAGGTGTGGCTGAAATTGCAGAATCCACTAATTCGAAGGGGTGTCCACATACTTTTGTATATATAGTGTATGATTCTAGGAAAGGTTATGTGAACAATTATTTAATTTGACCAAGAATGCGTACAGAAAATGTAAAAGTTATGGAGCCCAATAAACTTTTGTCCTAAAGATTTACCATAGGCTACCAATGTAATATCTGTCTTTCCCCAGACACCCATACCAACCTGTCCCTGAACATCCCATACTTGTCTCCTGAGGTCTACACGGTCCCCTTCACCATCTCTGACAGCAGCTCTCCTCCCAGGAGCACCTTCATCAACCTGCCAGGTGACGCATATTGATACAGTTGAAGTCGGAAGTTTACATACACCTTAGCCAAATATATTTAAACTCAGTTTTCACACTTCCTGACATTTAATCCTAGTAAAAATTCCCTGTTTTAGGTCAGTTAAGAATGTGAAATGTCAGAATAATAGAGAGAATGATTTATTTCAGCTTTTATTTCTTTCATCACATTCCCAGTGGGTCAGAAGTTTACATACACTCAATTAGTATTTGTTAGCATTGCCTTCAAATTATTAAACTTGGGTCAAACGTTTCGGGTAGCCTTCCACAAGCTTCCCACAATAAGTTGGGTGAATTTTGGCCCATTCCTCCTGACAGAGCTGGTGTAACTACTGAGTCAGGTTTGTAGGCCTCCTTGCTCGCACACACTTTTTCAGTTCTGCCCACAAATGTTCTATAGGATTGGTTGAAAAACGAGTTTTAATGACTCCAACCTAAGTGTATGTAAACTTCCGACTTCAACGGTATGTGTTGAAGCAGAATATATTGTTCTACGCAGACATGTTTACAAAATGTGACATGTATAATTTGTCATATATTACAACTGTAACTTTGATTTTGTCACAATAATAGATGGCCATTATTTGTTGTCTTTTCCTTTCAGTAGAATATACATTTCTGTCAGCACCAACATTGTTTGCTCTGGTAGCTGTGCTGTTATTACAGTCATGTCGATGGACAATTGAACTATCAAAAGAAACATGCAGTGTTTACAATCAATGTCACTTCTGGGCATTCCTTTCACACTGGGATGTTGCAGCTGTAATTACTCTGTAATTAATGTCTGTCCTTTCTTTGAAAACAAATAGGAGTGGGTTGGGCATACAGTATGTTGGGTTCATGTGTTTTCTCCTGGCCCTACCACCCCTCAGAATATCTCCACAACTCAATCTGGTTGACAGCATCTGCTCTGGGGTGGCAGGGTAGCCTAGTGGTTAGAGTGTTGTAACCGAAAGGTACAAATCTGTCATTCTGCCCCTGAACAAGGCAGTTAACCCACTGTTCCTAGGCCATCATTGAAAATAAGAATTTGTTCTTAACTGACTTGCCTAGTAAAATAAAATAGAAAAGGACATCTCATAGATCCCTGTAGATGTGTTTCCCTATATGCCTGATGAATGGCAGCATGTTGGAATAGAGTACTGGTCATCCTGAGACATTGTGTTCAGACTGACTCAGTCTCATGACAGGATGTACCGCAGGTGCATCCTCTCCCCCTGTCGCAGCCTGGTCTCTGCCTAGTGATCCCCCTCTACAGCACACCGAACTGATTTAGTAAAACCCTGAGGCCTCAGGGGCATGGAGATGTTCTCTCCCTGTCATCGTGGTCTGCTCAGGGTATGTGTAATGTGCTTACGAGTGCTGAATATGTCCCTGTACTTTGTGAGTTGTGTTGACTGTGTCTTAAATCACAGTGACGGTGTGCCCATGCAATGTGAGAGGAAACTGCAGGACCGCCGCTAAGCAGCTGCAAGGCATGCCAACCGTCCAGTCCACCGTCGGCATCCTACTGGGAACCCTGGGGGTCATAGGTAAGAGTAGCTGCTGTTGGATTGTAGACTGAACACCTTTAATTAAGCTACCAAGTTAAAATGGCCAAGTCAATCAATCAAATGTATTTCTAAAGCGTGTTTTACATCAGCAGTTGTCACAAAGTGCTTGTACAGAAACCGAGCCTGAAGTATAAGCAAAATGATCCTTTGTGTAATTTTGTGTCAAGATGATCTGAGTTCACTTAGGATCTTTTTCAGGATCTTACATTTGAGTTAGTCAAGGGATATTTTATTATGTTGGGCCTAATTTTATCTTTCTTATTTATCCCAGGAATCATTCTAATCGTTGTGTTTGTGAGGCTGTCCTACCAGAACCCCAAACCGCCGAGCAAAACCAACCAGGAGAGAGAACCCCTGAGGATCTCACTGTGAGGGTACTGCCTGCATATGTCTCCGACTTTGCCCATATGGACAGGGCCATGATAGTAGAGCAATGATATAGTGAGAATGGTTTATTCAGTACTGTGCATAGTATTTACCTAGTGGGTAGTTCTTATATTGCGGTGGTATTTGGGCAGTGCATTTTTTATTTATAGTGAATGTATTTGGGTACATCTTTCCATTCTAAATCAACTAATGGCAGCTTAATGACTTTAAATAATTTTCACCATTATGATAACATTGTACCATCAGTAGGAGTAGTAACACCAATGACGATAACACCAATGACACATTTTAGGTAAATTAGGATTTTCTGAAATGGAGGCCATGTATACTAAAATCTAAGGCCATTAACCCTTTAAAAATCACTTACTAAAAATATGAGTAATAATTCTGCTCACAATGTAATTTTCCTTCATTTAAATAGAGTAACACCAAGCAAGACGTTGGATTTAGACACATCAAATGATCAATGGAATCCTTAAATGTATGATATACTAAAAGGGTATGATTAGCTTGTAGTTTTATTTAATAGACCACTCCCCGGTTAACAGTTTGTCACTGGAGGGAATTCTCACTAGAGGGAATACACTTGCGTGTCGTGGAACACACCTTCCAAGTTGTTCATTATTTTGCATAGAACGCATGCCTCTCGTTGATTATCCCTTACGTAATGAATGATTTTCGAGGTGGGAACACCAATGACATAAAACTGAGGGACACATTATATTTGTTTAAATTTTTTTTTTTTAATAGCCTGTTTTTATAGATCTTTACAGTATGTTTAATACTTTTGTTTACTTTCTAGCATTCAAAATAATAGATAGATATCTCTAAATCCCCCAAAACATGTCACAACAACCAGAGCCATACAGTATACTGTATATAGCGAGAGTTTGGCCAATGTAATTTCTGTCTGAACGCTCTGAGAGAGACTCTTTTTGCTCCATAGCCATTGCTAAGTGATAATCAACGCTTCCACGTTGTAATGTTTATTTCTGATCGTTTTTAAAAACCTATGAAGATGTCCAGCGAAAGCGGATATGCAATTTGTTGACACCACAACACAGTAAAGACTTGGATACACATTATTCAGAATGCTAATAATTTAAAAACATCTCTGAAAATTGCTGCTCTGTTTTGCTTGTTTACAGACCCCTCGTGAAAAAGTACTACTGAATTACTACACAAAACCTACTGATTTTACTACTTGATTGCTATTGAGATGTGTAGTAAACCAGTAGTGATTTATGTAGTAATTTAGGTAGTAATGAGTGATAAATTGGGATGTTTCATGACTGGTGAACGCAACATATTTCCTACTCAAATCACTACATAATTCTCCCTTAATGACTACTGTGTAACTACTGAGCTTCTGGGTATCTACTACACAACAGTTTCTAAATGTAGTTATATCATCAAACAATTATATATACATTTTGTATTACATTAATTACATATTAAATTACACATTTACACTTTTTTGTTAATCCATTTGAGGCCTTGTCTTCATTCAGTTTTGACTTAACTATCTTAAGATCCTCTTTTTTTGTTGCAGCAACATTTCTCCACCCCGTAACCTTTTAGAAAATACAGACAAGCAGAAGAGACAACCAATTATAAGCCATTATCAATCATCAGCTAACAGGGGTCACGTAAGACAACACAGAAAAACATTTCATAAACGATGTTAATCTTACCAACAATGGTCTCCAGTCTTCTTATGTCAAAAGAGGTAAGTAGAATGGGTAAGTATACCAATATGAACATACCCAGCATTTGCATACAAACACACATACTAATTAACTAGCATGACAAAAACAGAGGCTACATATCTACATTTCAATGTGGCTCGCAAACAACTAGGCTAAACTCAATACATCTCTATGACAATGGCTAACGGCTAATACCGTTTTGGCTAGCAATCTTTTTGATGTAGTAAAAAGTTATATAAATGGCTCAACAACGACATGAACGTTTTCATAAAATATAAAAGATGGTGCCAGCATAACGGCTATGAAAGACTGGATTTCGAAGGATGGAAGATGATTACATTTGGGATTATCAAAAACAGTAGCTACGGCTTCCTGTTTTGTCTTCTTTTGCGGTCGCGAAAAACCCGGGTAGTCTGGCTGTAGTGTTGTGATACTTATTCACTACCAACATCAAGTAGTAAAACTCTACTTGATTGCTATAGACAAGCCTGTGTAGTAAAGCTGTAATGTTTTGACTACTTATTTATCAACATCAAGTAGTAAAAATGTATACCTGATTACCACTGGAAACACTACTGTTTTCCTACTGAATACTACAAAACTCTACTTGAGTAGTGCATAATCTACACATTCACTACACACTCCCTACAAGACTCTACATAGTCACTACTGCACAAATAGGTTTTGTGTAGTAATTCAGTTGTACTTTGTCATGAGGGGTGGGTCATTTCATAGGGAATTGTCGGAGACGCTCTCGTATAGTTACATCACCAAAATATTGTGAATAAAGGCACTAACAAGTATTTTGTTGGACAATGTATATTAGGTATAACATGCGTATCCCGTACATATGACTAAGAAAACTGGAAACTTGAAACCAACATGGCGTCCGTTCTAAAAACCTGGCTGAACTCTTTTAACATATGACTCTGACTACAACTCTACTGGGTCACAACTAGGACAAGGCAATTTGCTAACCCTAAATACTTTAAACGATGCATAAACATAAAGGCAATATTTTATCATTGACAAAAACATGTTTGAAAATGCCACCGCAATTCAAGAACCACCCAAGTTGCAGACTTTTGGCATTACTTATCTACAGCATTTATGAGACATTTGTTGCGTTTTAGTTATAGTATCTGTCATATTATGTGACACACACAATACTTTGTTTTTCTCGCAATTACAATATTATCATTAATTAAGATTGCATCATACTGCTATGCATTATAGGGATGTTACATTTAGTTATCTTAGCATGTAGCTATTTTATCTATTTCAAATATTGACATGTAATGATTTGTAAGAATCAGTAGGTTTTTCCTGTTTAATGTTGATTTTAAACCTTGTAATTAAAAGGCACGATGCCAAATTTAATCTATCCTTCGCACCATATCATTCCACTGATTACATTTCACATTGTAATAAAACTATTGAAAAGAGAAGCCTACTGTTCATTCACAATGCTTTTTAGAAAGCTTAACCACATCGAGGTTGATGTATTGTTAAAGCAATCCCAGGTTTAATACCCTGTACGTACCTTACTTTTATGGTTTACTAATAAAATGGCATAAAATAACAAAAATAGCTTCTTAGTAAAGAGCAATTTCTCAAGCAAGAATTTTGCTAGGACTGTCAGAGTGGTCTGAGTGGGGAGGGGATAACTGAAAAGTAGTTTATTATTGGCAGAGAGGTTTGGAGTTCACTTTCTTATTGGTCTATTAACTAATTAACCCACCCAAACAGGCTGAAATTTCAGGGGGTCTTTTTAAACCTCTAAAATGGCATTATCAAAATTTTCACAATTTCACAGTATTATTCCAACCCTATAGTGTGGAAATGTATATAAAACACAGGAAATCACGTTTGTGAATGCACTGGGCCTTTAATCATTCCATCCCCTGTGGATCTATAATAACCCCCTCAAAATGGTTATACATGTAAGAGACCAGCCAGGATTATCCAGAGAGCAGTCTTAATCCCATTTAGCAAGGTGCCTCCAATTTACAGGATGATGACAATAGCATACGTGAACATGATGACCTGACAAGCGTGCTGGGCTATAAATAGACCCGGCGGATGCCATAAATAGCCCAATGCTCAAGGTCCACTGAATGACGCCCAGCAGCAACCAACATAATTTTATACTAAAAAGGAAAGATGTTTAGCTAAGTCGATGCATTATGGTTTTCTAATGGTGCATTTTCCCTGGGAGCAATTGGCCCAAGCTCCGTTGGCGGCCCTTAAAACAAAGACCAGCAGCCACATTATTCCCTGTCATGCATCTGGTTTATGTGGACGCTGAGACAATAGCTATTAATGTATACATCTGTGTGCAGGTCAGCAGATGGGTTAGCGATATAATCTCCCAAGCAGGGTTAATGGGCTGTGGTGTATCAAAGCAGAAAGGAGTTCACAGGCACTCTGCTCAGCCGTGATCCACAATGCTCCACAGGCGTACTAGGCTGTACTAGGAAAAACACAATAACAACAACAACAACAGGAAAGCATTAAGACGTTTAAAAATAACATTTCAATCCAGTGTACCATATATAGAACAGGTAGGCAAGATGCTCCTCCATGTTGTCTTCCAATAGTAGCCAACAGTAGTACATGTGCATGGAATCATACACAAGGGAATTACACTGGACCGAATGCACACGTGACCCAGCTAAAAACAGCATATGCTTACGTACTTCGGAATCAGAATAACCGCAAAAGCCCTGTAGAAAAGGCCCAACAAGCCTGCTTTTGACATCGGGTCAAGCATTAGTATGGCTGTGAGGGACTGTTGCGCTATTATTAGCCTCTCTGTGCCCATATTCTGCGTCTCTGTGGACCAGAGTGGTTCAGCTGGCTATGGGACAGGGACATGTATGAAGGAGACGTTTTTTGACCTGTCCACGCCAACTGGCTCAAGGAAAATGAGAGGTAATGCACCACATATGGATGCTTTGTGAATTTGCTTGCATTCTGTACTGTTTCCATTGCTGGGTCACTTAACATTGTGGTATGTCACCCCCATTTAAAAAAGTATATTTTGAATTCTCTCAAGTGAGCAATTTGACTTTGGTCAAACATGATCATGTGCTCATCTGTAATGGGGGTTATTTGTATTTCAGCAGCATGTAGGAAAGTTCAGTGCTCAACTTGGGCAGGAGTTCACTAGAGGTGAGTACTGGCAACTCAAATGTTCTACTGCTTGAACTCCTGTTCCTCTTATAGAATATTATCTCAAAAGTCTTGTGGAGCTCCTGCACCTAATTATAAACAGAACCGTAAACCAAAATGAGTCCCGGAACCTATTTCAGTCCAAGTCAAGCACTGGGAAAGTTTGACATCACAGTACCATTATAGAACCTAACAAGTGTTTCTGAGACAATTTAAAAGCTGCCATACTGAATATATTTCGTTAGGGAATCCCTGCTGGGCTTGACCTCTGCAGTGAGTGGGGGGCCCACTTCTACTGTCTATCTGTTGACCTGTTCAGTTGGTAAGAGCAGGAAGTGAATGACCTTAAAGTGATGCCATGCCAGCCTTGGCAGCAGCGTGAAAATTAGCTGCTCTCACCGCTGCCAATTCTGACAAAACTCTGGGCAGATAGAAAGTTACACATTTGGAAGGAATTTACCATCGCCGCCATCGCCTATTTATAAACCCTCTTAATCTCTCAGAAAGAGAGGGCCGCTGCCTTGATTAATTTAATAGGGCTTTGGCCACTTAGCCCCTCTCCACCTACCTCCACTGCACCGGCCTGTTTACAACGGGCAAGATTACAGAAGTCGACTGAAGGTTAGAAGACAGAATATGAAAGCCATTCTCTCTCTACCAGGAAACCTGTAATTTCCCTGATCTGGTGGATATTTTATCATATCGAGTATTTCTATCTCCTGTGGGTTTGGGAAAGGGACAATTTTGGGGTTGTGATTTGGGTCTGCTCTGCGACACACAGAATATGTCTGCAGAAAATAACTACTCTCCTTCAAATGTGTCTGTTTTATTAGTCTCATTTGAATAACATTCAAAACAAGAAACATGAAATCAAGAAACAGGGTGTCTGAATTTAGCATTTTGATTACAACATGATTAGATTCGCTGACTCTATTAACACCTAGTTATAATTTATCCTCTTCTTATTAGTGTCCTACCTATGAAAAGCCCTGGCTATTCAAGGTCTTTCCAGATTAACTTGTAAACACTCAGTGACAGGAAACATTGAAAATGTTACTGAGGTATTGGATTGCATGATAGTGAGCCTCATGCTCCAGCTGGCTGCCTCTGCTCTCTGGTAGCCTAACTGTTGTTGTGCTGCATGGAACTATATCCAACATATCCAGCTGTCCCCAGCTGCTCCTCATGACGTCATAGCCTTCCCAGAAACAGAAAGGCATGTTTTGGCTCCAATAAGGTCCAATTTAGTGACAGAAACAGATTCTGCCTAAGGGGGCTGGCACTGGCACTGGCACGGGAGGGGTTTATTCCAGAAACCGGGTCGCTGTCCTGCCCTCACACAACAATATCAAATAGTAACTGAAAACCATTGCTATCACCACTTCTGAAGAAAACGACAGGCAAAAGAATGTATACTACAAGAATATGTACACTCCAAATGATGAATTTGTATTTCATAATGATTTTACAGTCATTTCCACGGTGCCTGTTCACATAACATTGCATGTGACATTTGCATTGTGCTACAGTAGAGCAAGGTCATCACTTCATCAAAGCACAGAGGTGTGTAAGTAGGCAGCTAAAGAAAAGGCACTCTCCAGTCTCCAGACCCACTTTAGGCATTATTTGCCAAGCAACAGAGAAGGAGCAGAAAGTCCTTTGAAAAGAGTGAAGTACATTACTGCCCGTTAGACCGCTGAAGAACACTTTGGAACAGCTTGTACGAACTTTATGTCCGAGTCCGTCTGATTTCTTTTCCACTCTTTTTGTATGAAAAAGAACAAATTTGGAGGTTTGTTTCTGTAAGTAAGCAACAGGTTGGACCAGGTCTGTGCATGTGGATGGTGCTCTTAATTCATTTGGACCTTGAAGCCTTGTGACGTAGTACAGGATAATTCACAGAGAGGCACAACCATTTAAATTCATATAGCAGATAGCAGGCTCTGCATCTTCCCTATCAAAGTACTGATCCAGGCGTGGGCTATGGAATAGACCTTTGTGTAATTGCATTAAGGCAGTCAGTATTGGCCACCCTGTGAGAATGCTACTGCTTGGCTTTGCTAATACAATTAGCTTAGCTTTTGGTCTAGCACTTCTTATTGTACTCAGTCAGACGAATAGTAGAACATGGCAAAAGCCACTGTGATGGGCTACAACAACATGTCACAGCATACAATATAATGTCGTGATAGGTAAAAGGTTACAGATGATCGTGATCCATAATTATTCCCAGTGAAAGAAGTGGGATGAATACATGGAGAGCGTTTTGGTTTGTTTGATTATTGTAACCCTCCTGAAGATCACATAATGCCTCAGTTGTATGCCATGACAAGCCTTTATCTTCTCAGTCAACTACTACATAATGCCAAGAAGAGTATCATTCATATTTTTTTCTTTGAAATCACGCCGCTCCTTTGTGACATTTTCTACTTCACAAAAGAGCGGCGTGATTACATGGCAGGGAGGGAAGAAAGTAGGCCTTCCCGTGTGATTCACAGCTAGGTGGAGAGAGAAGAGGAGAGGAGTGGATGGCTGTGGAGAGAGGGAAGGTTGTTCAGGGACAATGGTTTCATTAAATCACATGGCTCACATTAGGATGGGGACATTGTGAGCTAAGTAGCTTTCTTTGGGAAGCCAGAACAATGCTCTGAATGGGTGCTATGAAAAGAATCAGGAGCATGAGAAGGGACCTCAGCATGGCTGGCTTTGCCGACATGACCAACACATTCCACATACAGTACAACATGCAGTGGGTGTATGTCTGTAATTTAGTGATCTCTGCACTCAGACCCGTATTGCATGTGCGCTGGTCTGGCCATCTACTCAATGTTGCGTCTGTCAGGAAAGAATCGTAATTTAGTGAGACAATCCCCGGTAAAACAGAAAATCCATTTTAGATTCCTCCCATCTGCTCCTATAGTAACAGACAGAGGTTTGGACTTCACTAGAAAGGAAAGCAGTCAGTGGAATTCATCATGTGGGAACACAACACATGTGACTGTGCACTATCACTCATTAAATGCTGCACTCTGCATGGCCTGCTGCTGTTCTTTTAAAACACTGAACAAAACCTAGAATTGTCCCACAACACTCGTAATGTTTTTTGTCTCCAATTATGAATAACCATGTTAATTACAATCTTTCTTTTTGACCATTTATTCCCATGTAAGTGCCTACCATGACCCGAATGACCAATTTGTCACTGTCATCGATAATTGCCTAAAACAAAACACAGCACAAATTGATTTCAAGCACTACAAACACCCTGAACAGTCACTTGCTGCCTACACAAACTGCCTACACAAACCCCTCTCTCCTACTCCCACACGTACTCCTTTGCAGTGCACTGTCACACACAGAGTCAGCCTCCACAGTCACTCACATCTCCTCTCAAGGCTTATTGATGGCTCAACTCAGCTCAGCCACGCTACAAAAGAGCAAGAGTAGCTCATTTTATCCAACATGGCCGCCCACTCTTCCCAGCACTTCCAGCTCACTCGTTCAGTATGTGATAGTAGAAGAGTAACGCCGGAGCTAAGCTGCTCCACAGTCACACTGACATACAGTAGTATCCCACACTATTCGCCCACTGTCTGAGTCTGTGGAGTGTGTAGTGCCCACCAGTGGAGTGCCAACGTGTAAGATCACAAGGAGAAGCAGCCTTGAGCTGTGTGGGATGTGATGCTTTGTCTCTGTGTGGGCAATTCCACTCAGAACAAGGCACAGGCAGTCTGTATGATATTTCAACTCCTACTACAAGGGAAATTCAAGATAGGCCTGGCCTAAGGCTTCAAGGTTCATATTGATCAGCACCTTACTATGCATGCAATCAATGTATACACTTCAAACTACAGTACGCCTGGCTACATGAATATGATATTGCTTGATATCATCATAATGGGAGCTATAGTAGGTCGGTCTATTTTAAATCAAAACAAAGAAGCCAACAGAGAAGAGAACATTTTGACTGACTAAAGAAGATTAGAGGCAAAGCAGACAGCGAAGACTCTTCCTTACTCAACTGTTTGTTTTGGGATATGAGCGAGAGAGAACCGAGTAGCGTCATTTGAAATGACAAACGCAAATCTCGAACTCACTTTTTCCATTTACACAAGCCCCCTCTTTAAACTCATCGCCCCCTCACCCTCTTTCCAACGGATCATTATTTTGAAAGACCAAGCTTCACAGTACCTCTCACAGTGAGGGGACTATCAGTGGCTCTAATCTGATGGCTCTGTCCCAGTAACAACAGAAGCACAGATAGCTCCATTAAAAGTTGAGCCTGGCAGTTGTGAGGGGGCTTGTGCTCAGATCTCCTTCAAATCCGTCTCCCTTTCCTCTGCTGACATCATAGAGCTACGCCGGTCCTGACAGAAGCTCTCCCTTCACAGAGCCTTGTGGGCCACAGTCTGTGCACATCCAAAAATGCAAAGATACACACAGGGATGAGCACATGCACAGGCAGATGTTGACAGAGGTGGATGTACTATACATTACTATAATGAAGGCTTTTAAAACAATTGAAGAGCAGATGGACCAATAATGACAATAACAAAATTAAAACGGAGACAAAACAACCCTGAAGGTTACACAAACTAAAACTATTACAAAGAGCGAGATGTCACCTAGAGTATCCAATGTCGTGTCACATGTCCACAAAGCTGCTTTGTTTTAAATGTTAGTCACATTGAGATTTCCATCTCTTTTTCAAGTGAGCCCCGGCCAAGAGAGCAGCATACATGCAGTGACACAATAGATACAACAACACATACAACTTAACAACTAATGGAAGTTAAAACAGTGCCAAGTGCATAAGAGAGCTTAAAAGAGCAGGTTTTAAAACACGTGCAGTCAGTAGTCCTCCAATCCAGGATTTAAAATCATCAATCAGAATAAAATGATCTAATTTTAAGTCCTTCTGCAAAGTGTTCCAATCATCTTGGGGCAGCAAAGCTCAAAGCACTCCTAAAGCCTGTCATATGGTTCCCAGTCTAAACATCATATATTATGATTACATTTTGTGACGTTTTTGTTCGTTTTGGTATTTGTTCGTTTTTTTTTACGGCTGTTCACCCACACAAAACATTTTATTGATGCGTTGAAGTTCAGTAGCCGAAGTCTACGCCCCGTCGTCGGTGATTGGCCAACAGTACTACTCTTAGTAGGAGTGGGAACAATGGATGGGATTCTTCAATTAAGCATTCACCAAGAGGCAACTAATGCTGCACCAAACATTTTAGTTTGATGTAAAATTACGTGACTAGGACCTCCCTTTGCTAAAATGTCCAAATGAATTACAGATTTCTATATTGATCTTAGATCCATTATCTATTTTGAGGATGTTTTACTGGGTATGTTGTTGCTACAGCGTCTCAGGAGGCACAAACAGTAATATTGCCGATTTTTAAATGTTTTTTAAGGGAGTATGCGAGGCACAGACATTCGCTTCGCCAAGCCGAGTTCTGCTAGGAGCAAACTGAACCTAGAATACGTGCGCCTTTACAGTTCTGTGATCTCAGACAGTATTGTCCATGACCCTGTAGGGTAAAGTGCTTAAATATATTGGCAGCTGCACTAAGATGGCCTTATAGACAAACATTTTTGTAACATGCATACAGTTGAAGTTGGAAGTTTACATACACCTTAGCCAAATACATTTAATCTCAGTTTTTCACAATTCCTGACATTTAATCCAATTTAAAATTCCCTGTCTTGGGTCAGATAGGATCACCACTTAATTTTAAGAATATGAAATGTCAGAATAATAGTAGAGAGAATGATTTATTTCAGATTTTATTTCTTTCATCACATTCCCAGTGGGTCAGAAGTTGACATACACTCAATTAGTATTTGGTAGCATTGCCTTTAAATTGTTTAACTTGGGTCAAACGTTTCGGGTAGCCTTCCACAAGCTTCCCACAATACGTTGGGTGAATTTTGGCCCATTCCTCCTGACAGAGCTGGTGTAACTGAGTCAGGTTTGTAGGCCTCCTTGCTCACACTCACTTTTTCAGTTCTGCCCACACATTTTCTATAGGATTGAGGTCATTCCTTTGTGATGGCCACTCCAATACCTTGACTTTGTTGTCCTTAACCATTTTGCCACAACTTTGGAAGTATGCTTGGGGTCAATGTCCATTTGGAAGACCCATTTGCGACCAAGCTTTAACATAACGATGGTCATTATGGCCAAACAGTTCTATTTTTATTTCATCAGACCAGAGGACATTTCTCCAAAAAGTACAATCTTTGTCCCCATGTGCAGTTGCAAACTGTAGTCTGTTTTTTTTATGGCGGTTTTGGATCAGTGGCTTCTTCCTTGCTGAGCGGCCTTTCAGGTTATGTCGATATAGGGCTCGTTTTACTGTGGATATAGATACTTTTGTACCTATTTCCTCCAGCATCTTCACACGGTCCTTTGCTGTTGTTCTGGGATTGATTTGCACTTTTCGCACCAAAGTACGTTCATCTCTAGAAGACAGAATGCGTCTCCTTCCTGAGCGGTATGATGGCTGCGTGGTCCCATGGTGTTTATACTTGTGTTATACTACTTGTGTTATACTTATACTTGTGTTTATACTACTGTTTGTACAGATGAACGTGGTACCTTCACGCATTTGGAAAGGATGAACCAGACTTGTGGAGGTCTACAATTTTCTTTTCTGAGGTCTTGACTGATTTCTTTTGATTTTCTCACGATGTCAAGCAAAGAGGCACTGAGTTTGAAGGTAGACCTTGAAATACATCCACAGGTACACCTCCAATTTACTCAAATTATGTAAATTAGCCTATCAGAAGCTTCTAAAGCCATGACATAATTTTCTGGAATTTCCCAAGCTGTTTAAAGGCACAGTCAACTTAGTGTATGTAAACTTCTGACCCACTGGAATTGTGATACAATGAATTATAAGTGAAATAATCTGTCTGTAAACAATTGGTGGAAAAATAACTTGTGTCATGCACAAAGTAGATGTCCTAACCGACTTGCCAAAACTATAGTTTGTTAACAAGAAATTTGTGGAGTGGTTGAAAAAATGTTTTAATAACCTAAGTGTACGTAAACTTCCGACTTAAACTGTATTTATATTTCTTTACCTTTATTTAACTAGGCAAGTCAGTTAAGAACAAATCCTTATTTTACAATGACTACCTACCCCGGCCAAACCCTCCCCTAACCCGGATGATACTGGGCCAATTGTGCGCCGCTCTATGGGATTCCCGATCACGGCCGGTTGTGATACAGCCCGGGATCGAACCAGGGTCTATAGTGACTCCTCTAGCACTGAGATGCAGTGTCTTAGACCGCTGTGCCACTCGGGATCCAACCTAGCATATAACCCTATTCCATTTCTTGTTAACTGATGTGCAATGCTATACAACCTGTAATGTGGACGTACATAACACATTACCCAGGGTGCTGCTGGTGTCTGATCATCAAGTTTAAACACTACTACACTAACTACATCAAGCAGCTTCAGTGTGTCGGCTGGGCCCTGTGGATCTCTCAGGATTAACCAATCATCGACACCCGTATTGGGTTCCTCTCAGGAATTCCAACACCTGGCCTCCTGTCATCCTGGCTGCGGTTGGGCTTAGCCCCTACACTCCCAGGTCAGCTGAACTCTCCCTTTATGCCATGGATACGAAGCACCAACGCAACATATCAAAAATCGACTCTATGGCGTTAAGTAACACAGTTGTCACGTCCAGTGCCCTGAGTCTACACCGAATGGCTACTCCAAAATAAGCCCGCTGCTGCTACGTTATCAAGCATGTTTCCTGGAAACTTGGAGGGACTTTACGTCCCTGGCCTCAGGGAAACAGGCCTGTCAAGGCTCCTGGGTGAGTGTAAGGCAGTCCTTGGTGCAAGTCCTCAGTGCTCTCTGCAAAGCCAGCTGAAGGCTTCAGCTGTTTCACTCACTGAGCACAAAGCATTCAGAGGTGAAGTTTGGGGCTTTATTTGTTTGACCTTCACTTTGGTTTTCATTACGTTGTCCAGTTTCTTATATAGAATATATTTGATTAGTCATTAAGATGTTTACTTTATATTTGATATTTTTGGACAAAGGCCAAACTTGTACAGCATGCCAAAAAGTTGTAATGGAAAACTGTATGGCGTCATCCGCAAACATCTCTTTTGGAAAAAAATTCTCCAGGCCTAGTCCAGTCAAAAACGTGATTTTCCTGTGTTTTATATATATTTCCACACTATGAGGTTGGAATAATATTGTGAAATTGTGAAAATGATAATGCCCTTTTAGTGTACAATCTGTTTGAAAAGACGTCCTAATAAATGTGAATCTGTTTTGGTTGGTTGGAGTTTTGACCTACCAGGCAGTAAATTAGTTAGTAGACTCATAAGGAGAGTTCCAAACCTCTCTGCCAATAACAGCTAGTTTGTTTTCCCCCTCACCTCTCAGACCACTCAGACAGTCCTAACAAAACTCTTGCTTGAGAAATTGCTTTTGATAAGGAGCTATTTTTGTTTCTTTTTGACCATTTTGATTGAAAACAATCACAGTAAGGTCCTTAATTGTTACCCAGATATGGTTTGATATTGAGATACAAACAGCTGCATTGGGCCTTTGACATTAATTTTGCATATTTAGAGTAATAGATATCAGACAAAGTATATACAAACTTGTATTGTCATGGCAAATCCCCTATGGATGAATTTTATAGCCTTTATATAAAATATACTGAACAAAAATATAAACGCAACAATTTTAACGATTTTACTGAGTTACAGTTCATATATGGAAATCAGTCAATTGAAATAAATAAATTAGGACCATATCTATGGATTTCACATGACAGGGCATGGACGTAGCCATGGGTATGCCTGGCATAGGCCCACCCACTTGGGAGCCAAGCCCACCCACTGGGGAACCAGGCCCAGCCAATCAGAATTAGTTTTATTTTCCAACAAAAGGGTTTTTATTATAGACAGAAATACCCCACAGTTTCATAAGCTGTCCAGGTATCTGACTTCAGACGATCCCGCAGGTGAAGAAGCCGGATGTGGAGGTCCTGGGCTGGCATGGTTACACGTGCTCTGCGGTTGTGAGGCCGGTTGGATTTACGGACAAATTCTCTAAAACAACATTGGAGGCGGCTTATGTTAGAGAAATGAACATTAAATTATCTTGCATCAGCTCTGGTGCCCATTCCTGCAGTCAGCGTGCCAAATGCACACTCCCTCAAATCTTGAGACACCTGTAGCATTGTGTTGTGTAACAAAACTGCACATTTTAGAGTGGACTTGTATTGTCCCCAGCACAAGGTGCACCTGTGTAATGATCATGTAGTTTAATAAGCTTTTTGATATGCCACACCTGTCAGGTGGATGGATTATATTGGCAAAGGGGAAATGCTCACTAACAGGGATGTAAACAAATATGTGCACAGCATGAGAGAACTTTTTGTTCTTATGGAATTTTTTATATTTTTTATTTCAGCTCACGAATCATGGGACCAACACTTTACATACATGTTGCGTTCATATTGTTGTTCAGTATAGATGGCCATAACACCGTCAATCATGTTTTTACGACAGGAGGTGCTTCTCTCATATCAATAAAGTAACCTAAAAAAGGTAAGTAGGAGGAAAGAATTTGAGGACAAGAATATTGTTAATATAATTTTACATTTACATTTAAGTCATTTAGCAGACGCTCTTATCCAGAGCGACTTACAAATTGGTGCATTCACCTATAATGATGAGAGCTATAGCTGCAGGCAGTATTGCTGTAAGGCAGCCTGGCTGGCCTGTTTTCAATAGACTGTGCTTCCCAGCAACGAGGGCTTACCGACATGTGACCTATTGAACGGTGACTGGAAAGCTTGCAAGTGGTGCTGTCAACAGCAGGACATAAATAAAGCTAAAGATAGGGCAATGTGGCTGAGGCTGCTGGTCAGCCCACTGCTTTTTATAGATACTTTGATTTATGAAAGGCGATGGGGACTATTTTAGACCTTGGGTCTTGGAAAACGTCTAATGATCTCTGGGTGTGTGATTGACCCCCTAGACCGAAGCGTGGTGGGTTCAGGAGATTGCAGATGTGGCGAGTGACGAGCCAACCTTAACCATGTTGGTTGGATTCCATGCAGTAGGAGATATTGTTGGTCATCCATTTGATGACTTTCCTTGAACCCAGAGGCAGGCCACCCTATCTGATGATCACATACTAGAGAGGAGGTGACTAGGATCATGTGGAGAGAAGGAGTGAGGGTTTACTACTTCACTCTCAAAGTGCCGTAATATTTCAGGTTAACTGCCGAGTTATGCAACCCTGTCAATCCTGTTGGCTGGTGTCATTGCTAGGGTCAGGGGTCAACATGTTGGCATGTTTCAAGAGGAATCGGCTGTAGAACACAGACCAAGAACAAGGAGGTCTGTCCAGACTGGAGTCCGGTCGAGTGGGTAGCACTCCCGCCTCCGGAACCCCCCTGCGGCGGGGATCCCGGCTCGATCCCTGCATGAGCCCTAGGTTTTCTATGTCCTCTAATCTGTCTCTCGCTTCTGCTCCTATAAAAATGCGTAAGTAGTTTGGAATTCTGTTCTCCTAAAAATAAGAGGCAGCTCTGCAGTGGTCACTAGCTAACAAAGCCAATCTGATTCTAACCCAGGCCTGTGCAATTATTTTGCATAGAGGCCCACATTAGAATATATTTTTGCCATTGCAGGCCAGAATCATGTTACGGGATAATACATAATGTGTATGACTGTGTTGCCAGATATATCTACTGTAAATCACATCCAGATATGCTACTTATTTAACTTTTTTAACATGCACAGAAATAAACCACATCCATGTTCTCCTTTTGGTAGGTATTTGTATTATTAAACATGCAATGAAATACACGGAGGGAAAAGTACACTGTGCATTCAGCATCACGGACAGAACTCTTGTTAACTCTGTTGATCTGTGCCTTGACTTATATTTCATCATTGAAAATGTCTGTTCACATACATAGGTTGACCCAAACAGTACAAACATCTTCTGAGTATGATTCCAAATCTTTGGAAACTTGTGTTCATCGAGAGATGCATAGAACCTCATCAGTGACATTGTTTTGAATAGTTCTCCAATCACTGCATCAGACTGAAGATCAATAAGCTCAGGTTGCAGGTCAGTGGGAGCGTTATCCACATTGAAGGTGAAAGGAGAGGAAACCAACAGCATGTCATTTTCCAACACTTTGAAATCCTCAAAACGACGAGGAAACTCACCATTCAAAGCACGCAGCAGCGATGTCTACTTCTCCCGCTGGTCATCTGATAGGAAACAGACTAGTAGTGTTGGAAGGTGGGTGAGATTGTTAGCTTCTACTTGGTGGGTTAGGAGGAGTAATTTTCCCTTGAAGGCTTTGACAAGGCTGTACATCTGATGTGCAAAAAGGCCCTTCCCTTGTAGTTTGGAATTCAGTTCATTCACGAGGGCCATGATGTCCACAGTGAAGGCAAAAATCAGCCAACCATTCTTTATCTTGCAGTTGAGGGAAATCCACATATTTTCCTTTCATTTGCAAAAACTCTGCAATCTCCAACTTCAGATCCCACACCCTTTTAAGCACCTTCCCCAAACTCATCCATCTCACGTTTGTGTGGTAGGGGAGATCTGCATACCCCGACTCTCTCTTCCAACAGTGAGACAAACTGCATGTGGCTTAAAGATTTTGCCCTTATGAAGTTTACCACTTTAGTGATGGTCTCCAAAACATGGCTCCTTTTCAGAACACATTTACAGAGCACCTCCTGATGAATAATGCAATGGAGGAAAATTATTTTCTGATCTGGGTACAGCTCAGCTACTTGATCTTGTATCCTTTTGAAAAGGCCCCAAAAAATTCCTGGCAAGTTTGGGCATCCATCAGTGGTCACACTGGATAACTTTTTCAAAACTCAGTCCCAGCTCTGCCACACACTTATTAACCTCCTCCAATAAATACTTCCCTGTTGTTGTGCTCTTCATTGACTGCACTGAAGCGAGCTCATCTATAATTTCAAAGTCTGGGGTTATGCCTTGTAAGAATATCAACAACTGTGCCGTGTCAAGTGCATCACTGCTCTCATCTAGGGCCAAGGAGAAATAGGTGAAATCCTTTATCTTGTCTTTTAACTGTTGTTCCTTATTCTCTGCAATGTCCTCAACACGCCGTGTCACTGTTCCGTCTGGACAGGGAAACATTTTCAAACGGCTTGCTATGTTAAGCAATTTTGTGGGACAGTACATAGCTAGCTCTCGCAATTATGTAATTTGCTGAATGCAGTTTTGTGAAAAGTCCTTGCTGCTTCTGAGAAAACTCTTTCAATGCACTTGCCCTCTGCTCAGAAGACATTCCTATAGTTCTCTGCATGCTTCGTCTGGATGTGTCGGGACAAGTTGTAGTCTTTCAAGACAGCGATGCTCTCTTTGCACACTAAGCACACAGCTTTCTCTGATACCTCAAAAAATAAATATGTCGATGTCCACTCTTGCTTGAACACCCTACATTCATTGTCTACTTTCCTTTTCTTTGAAATCTTTGAAAAACACATTTTTGCGCAATTTGTAACTGACGTGTGTGTCAGCCTGTCAGTCCTTGCGCAGTTGTTATTTATACGTGCCTTCAAAATAAATGTCCCACAAGCGGTCGGAGTTAAATCATTACACAAAGGCAGGTAGGTATTCAATGGGCTTTTAATTAGAATAGCAAACGCGTTTTTCAAAACGATATTATCGCAAATTCTTTATGTGATCTGAGCATGATTCCGCGGGCCGTATTGAATCACGTCGCAGCCTGCATACGGCCCCTGGGCCGGCCTTTGCACAGTCCTGCCTTAACCCCACTGCTACCCCTAATTAATGCCTACACCTAACCTTAAATTATACTGAACGAAAATATAAAACGCAGCATTTAAAGGGTTTGTCCCACAGGTGCACTTTGTGTTGGGGACAATAAAAGGCCACTCTAAAATGCGCAGTTTTGTCACATCACAATGCCACAGATGTCTCAAGGTTTATGGGAGCTTGCAATTGGCATGCTGACTGCAAGAATGTCCACCAGCGCTGTTGCTAGATAATTGAATGTTCATTTCTCTATCATACGTCGTTTTTGAGAATTTCGCAGTACGTCCAACCGGCGTCACAACAAGTGGTTTGCTGATGTTAACATTGTGAACAGAGTGCCCCATGGTGACGGAGGGGTTATGGTATGGGCAGGCATAATGCATAGAGATACCGTGACGAGATCCTGAGGCCCATTGTTGTGCCTTTCATCCTCCGCCTTCACCTTATGTTTCAGCATGATAATGCAGGGTCCCATGTCGTAAGGATCTGTACACCATTCCTGGAAGCTGAAAAAGTCTGGCCTGCATACTAACCAGACATGCCAACCATTGAGCATGTTTGGGATGCTCTGGATCGACATGTACGACAGCATGTTCCAGTTCACGCCAATATCCAGCAACTAAACACAACCATTGAAGAGGAGTGGGACAACATTCAACAGCCTAATCAACTCTATGCAAAGGAGATGTGTCTAGCTACATGACGCAAATGGTGGTCACACCAGATACTGACTGTGACCAACAGATGCATATCTGTATTACCAGTCATGTGAAATCCATAGATTAGGGCCTAATGAATTTATTTCAATAGGTTTATTTCCTTAAATGAACTGTAATTCACAAAAATCTTTGAAATTGTTGCACGTTGGATTTATAATTTTAGTTCAGTATATGATCAAAAAGCTGGGGAGGAAAAAACATGCATTTTTACAATATAGCCAATTTTGACTTTGCAGATGGCCTAAGGGGAAATCACACGGTTCTGCCTCCAAAACAAGACTCATGACAATAAACGTTAAAAAAAGCCGTTCTGTCCAATATCCCACGGCAGTTTGACATTTCTCTGGATGGTATTCATGGTGGGGCTGGGGACATTGGAAAAAGGCAGTACATTGAAAAGGCAGTTACTGTATATTCTCGTGATCTCTCAGAGCTCTTAGTTATTCTCTCTGGGAAGGAGAGGGGAAAGCCCATTACCAGCATCAGCCCTGTGAGCATGCCATCTCTCTCAAACTAATCATGTGGAAGGCATCTGGCTAGACATCTCACTCCCATTGGCACCATTCCACATGTAAGTGCTCCCAGTCAGAACTAGCTCAGCATTGCCAAGAGCAGACGTGGACAGTGAGGAGTAGGCTACTCATGTTCTGTCACCAGTACTGTTGTAGCAACACTATGGAAGCAAATCAGATCACCATGCACTGAATCAGTGTGCATTTGGGGTCACTCTGTCTCCCTGTTTCCGGTGGTTCCCTAACGGTTGTCTGTGTAGTTTCTGCCAGCCTGCATAAACCGTGTGACCTCACACCAGTGGTGTCACATGATGGGTAACCATAAAGACCAAGGTAAAGTGCATGTCGTCCATTTTGCCAATCTATCTATGATATGTCAGGGACACACAAACAAATACTTGTTGTGTATTAGACCATTTATCAATTAAGATGTTTTTTTTTTGGAGAACAATATTCCATAAATCATCATGGGAGTGATTCATGTCAGCTGCCAGGGCCGGTATTACAGCCCATGACCCTCAGTGTAGGCTGTGTGAAGAGGGTACCCACCATGTGCTTTACACTGCTTTATGTGTAAAGGGTATTGTGATCACCAGACGGATTGTTCCTTTGGGATGAGAGACCCTGGTCTGCCATGTAGTCAGTGAAGCTGCACGTCTATAGGAACCCTACACTGAGACCCGCAAATCGACGCCTACACACTGCTAAATATAGATACCAACACATACAATAAAACACGTGTATTTTAGGAGGCGTCGATGCAGTGCTCCTAAGTATTTTGGGATGGCATCCTTTATTTTCTGGCGGGTGACAGCGATTGATCACTTGTTCAAAGGCAAGTGGGGGAGATACACGACAGGCTTGTGTTGGGTTGTGTTGTTTGTAGCCATGGTAACTGTGACATGTCAACTGATGAAGAGAAAGTTGGTGCCCAATATTGCCTATAACAGTCTTCCAGGCCTGACATATTGAGTAACAAAACTTGATTTAGGACCCTTTTCCACTTTGCGGATGTAAATTGAGAATTAAATCAGAAAAAAAAACGTACAAATGTAGTCTGTGTAGTAGTACTCACTGTAAGGGTTACATAAATAAGAGATAAGACAGTGTACAAACAAACAAAGAAAAAGGAAGACATCAGTCCAATGTGCAGTAAAGGAAAAGTCTTAAAACTAAACTCCATTACTATGCAATCTCAAAGCAAATACCAAAAGTACTATGTAACAGCAATGTTGTTACTATATCATTTACAGCGTTACCACACAAGTATACAAGCGACATAATGTAAAGTGTTACCTAAATGGTCAATAGAAAGACAACCGGGCAGTGTGCTCAAGCACAAAGACACAAAGGTGTATTGTCCTACAGATAGTACATTTACATTTTACATTTAAGTCATTTAGCAGACGCTCTTATCCAGAGCGACTTACAAATTGGGTAGATTGGGTTCATCTTTCTAAGGCTGGTCAGATGCTCCCGTGTCAGAGAATCATCAGTAGAAATAACAGACATCCTGATGCCAAAAATATATCTGACAGGACCTATTTTGGAAGACTAAAAACAGTTTCAATTACACAGCACATTGATTGTGCTCATCAATGATGTGCTTGCTCAGGTATCCTCAGGCTTAAGGAAGCTCATTGGATGCTAACTTTGGAGGGTTATGTCAGAAGATATGTTAAATATACACTACGCACCCGGCTTCATTCATTATTCATGTACCTGCAAACAGAATACTTCCATAGATGTTACTTCTCAGGTGACAAGTGAGACCAGTTAAGAAACACTGGAGAGTATCAGAATTCTTCAAATCAACAAAATGACTGTCCGACCATTCTTTATGTGAAATGAATCCAATATAGCCTACGCAGACAAAGACATGTCTATTTAGAGAAGTACTATCACTTACAAAATAGTTTGATGTTGGTCAAGTAATAACCCCTACAGAAAATACTGTAGTAGACTACATACTACAGTTTAGTTGCGAGTTATTTTTAACTTCAGCCCCTTGTCACGGTTTGCAATACTGGGGCAGAAAACATGTTCACGATGCAGTGAAACCTGAGGTTAAAAATGATATCTTTGTATAAAGATGACAGGCTCTTCAAACTCAAATCAGTCTCAAAGTCTTATTGGAGCACTACTGTTGTATACGATGGTAAATGCTGCCACCATGTGGACATCTTTAAAATTGCCAACAGATTTTGTAGTAGTAGACTGCTGGGTCCCAGTCTCTCAAGGCAGACGGATTTCCTCCCACAATGTTCAGCATACTAGTGCTGTTGCCCTAGATCTGGGTTTCCAGAGGTTAGGTTCCAATTACAGCTTCTACTGGTAACTGGATGTAAGTTGGGAGTCGAGAGTTAAGAGATGTCACCAGGGTCATAAAGTAGTAACAGGATAGATGCGTGCAACAGGCACCCTGCACCATGATCATTATAAACGCACCCCTGCAGTCCACAGACCACTGCAGATGTATTTTTCGATCTTGTCTCATTGCTGCTACTCCCCAAAGGGCTCGGAAGGCGAAGGTCGAGTCATGCGTCCTCCAAAACCTGACCCGCCAAACCGGAAGGTTGTTAAGAAGCACGCTTAACTCGGAAGCCAGCCGCACCAATGTGTCAGAAGAAACACCGTTCACTAAAGCGCGATGAGCCAAGTAAAGCCCCCCCCAGCCAAACCCTCCCCTAACCCGGACGACGCTGGGCCAATTGTGCGCCGCCCTTTGGGACACCCAATCACGGCCGGTTGTGATACAGCCCAGGATTGAATCCGGGTCTGTAGTGACACCTCTAGCACTGCAGTACCTTAGACCGCTGCGCCACTTGGGAGGCCTAAGACAGCCTGTTTCTGTCTGCAGTAAGGTGGTATTGGTATGGTGTGTTAAATCCCCTGTCCTGCCTTGAGCCTGGTGCAGTTGAAGCATTGGTGCATGGTGGTTGTGCAACGCTGGTTATGGAAATGAAGGTGGCAGAGTGACAGCCTGGCTCAAGGCAAACAGTAAGAGTCCTCTCAGTACGTTCATTAGCAGGTGTCTGGGAGAGATGAAATTAGCATTGGGGTGATTACTAAATGGAGGGCCTGAGTGTTTTGAATATCCCTCACACAGCACAATCACTCAGGAGTAAGCTCTTTGCCAGATGTCTCTACCACCCTGGGGCTACGCAAGAAATCACAACTGTGTGCTGTGCTCCTCATATCAGTGAACAAGCACGTCAATCACTGACCTTTGTTCTCTCACCCCTGGGCTGAGGGGCACACTGATTACATTTACATATCCTCACGGCTTCTGATTAGTGAGACCGAGTTTAAACATTGAGAGTCTTGAGAAGCGTTTTCTTTGAACACGTTCACACACACACACACACACACACACACACACACACACACACACACACAACCATTCAAAAGTTTGGGGTCACTTAGAAATGTCCTTGTTTTTGAAAGAAAAGCAGTATTTGGCCATTAAAATAACATCAAATTGATCAGAAATACAGTGTAGACATTGTTAATGTTGTAAATGACTTTTGTAGCCGGACACAGCTGATTTTTTATGGAATATCTACATAGGCGTACAGAGGCCCATTATCAGCAACCATCGCTCCTGTGTTCCAATGGCACATTGTGTTAGCTAATCCAAGTTTATCATTTTACAAAGGCTAATTGATCATTAGAAAACACTCTTGGCAGCTTCAGCTTCATTAAATAGTACCCGCAAAACACCAGTCTCAACGTCAACAGTGAAGAGGCAACTCCGGGATGCTGGCCTTCTAGGCAGAGTTCCTCTGTCCAGTGTATGTGTTCTTTTGCCCATCTTAACCTTTTCTTTTTATTGGCCAGTCTGAGATATGGCTTTTTCTTTGAAACTCTGCCTAGAAGGCCAGCATCCCGGAGTCGCCTCTTCACTGTTGATATTGAGACTGGTGTTTTGTGGGTATTATTTAATTAAGCTGCCAGACTTGTGTGAGGCCTCTGTTTCTCAAACTAGACACTAATGTAATTGTCCTCTTGCTCAGTTGTGCACCGGGGCCTCCCACTCCTCTTTCTTTTCTGGTTAGAGCCAGTTTGCGCTGTTCTGTGAAGGGAGTAGTACACATCGTTGTACAAGATCTTCAGTTTCTTGGCAATTTCTTGCACTGAATAGCCTTCATTTCTCAGAACAAGAATAGACTAACGAATTTTAGAAGAAAGGTCTTTGTTTCTGGCCATTTTGAGCCTGTAATCGAACCCACAAATGTTGATGCTCCAGATACTCAAATAGTCTAAAGGACAGTTTTATTGCTTCTTTAAAATCAGGACAACAGTTTTCATCTGTGCTAACATAATTGCAAAAGGTTTTTCTAATGATCAATTAGCCTTTAAAAATGATCAACTTGGATTAGCTAACACGTGTCATTGGAACACAGGAGTGATGGTTGCTGATAATGGGCATCTGTACGTCTATGTAGATATACAATTTAAATATATATATATATATATTTTTAAAATCAGCCTTTTCAGCTACAATAATTTACAACATTAAGAATGTCTACTCTGTATTTCTCATCAATTTGATGTTATATTTCTTTCAAAAACGAGGACCTTTCTAAGTGACCCCAAACTTTTGAAGGGTAGTGTACATTTGTACCAGGTTCAAGGTTCAATGCATACTGAAATTCCTCACACATCAATAGCGGTCAAGAAAATCAGTGATCATGCAAACTGTTGTTTACTGATTTCAGTGGACTGATTGAAATGTTTCTGATGAGTCAGGAATGGACAGCAAAAACTATACATGTTGGGTTTAAAAGTAATCCACTGTAATGCATTTTGTACTTGCATTTTGTACTTGCATACTTGCATACTTTGTACTTCTCTGCTCGACTACACAGTGGCAGCAGTGACTCATGTTTAGAGACTGCAGCAGTCACCATTGTGATAACTAATTCTGGGACCCACACTTGAACTAGTCATAAACATACTTTTAAAAGGTAATCTGTATACTCCACAAAAGTCTTTAATTGGCAACAAAAAGTTTGATAGATTTCCTTTAATCTCATCTTTTGTTTCTGAAACAATCTAATATTATTGAAGAACTACAATTAACAAAACAAACAAGTCAATTAAATTGTCACCAGTTCATGCAAAATGATTCACATACTAAATATTGACTAAATAATGTTCCTGATATTGTAGAATATCAATTGTTTGAAATAGATAGCTCAAGTGCCAGTTCCAAGCCTTAATTCCCATGGGTGGAACTAGGCAGAGGAGTGTCCCCCTACCAGTTTGTCTATATGGGTAAGGTCCACCTCTATCCATGGAACAGCATTATGTAAAACTACTCAAACACACAGAGGCCTGGCAGACTTTCATTAGGAATTACATAGTGTACCGAGGAGCAATCTCTCTTACAACTGTTGCTACAGTGGGGCTCTATTAATCATTATGACCTTCACTTACTGAGACCTTCCATTATCGTAAAAGAACTGGAGCGTCACCCTGCCTGCAACAACGTACCATACAGTAGTGTAGGAACCGACTGTAGGGAGGAGGCTGTTCTGTGGCACAGGAGAAATGAGCAGCACACAAAGACATGGACATACACCCATTACAGAAGTGTCTTATTTCCATACAGAATGTACTGTATGTGTACGCCCTCTCCTTCATTTCTCGAAAGTGGAACTGTTTTGACCCAACATGAACTCAATACCCTATTCAGCGCATGCGTGGCATCTTTAAAGCTGATGTACAGCTTTCAAATCACTGGGCTGTCAGGGCACAGGGAAAGTACGGAGTAAACTCTTAATTTACAGTTGAGCAACTGAAATTTGGCAGCCGCTCGCTAATCCAATTCCACCTCCAGTTGTGAGTGTTGGGTTAAAGGATCCATGGCAACTACAGTAGGACGATGTGGATCCGGCTGCAATAGCCCATCTAAATATGGATCAACATAGATTACCACCAAGAGGCCGTCAGGATTCAGACATGTTACAGAGCACTGGCATCATCTTCCATTGGTAGATAAGGTGTGGCTAAACCCTTGGGAAGAAGATATAGCACCTTGCATAGAAACAATAGCAGGTGAAACAACAACAATTCACTGGGTGGACAGAAAATGGGGTGTGTACGTTTGGGGTGGAGGGGGACTGTTCATTGACTTAAACGCTTTTCACTACACCCATGAGGCCACGTTGACTTTTGTTTGAAAAAGGTACAATCAGATAAAAATAAATCCCTACAGAGTTACATACATTACGCTGTTTTCTGTCAAGGCAATGTCTGGATGGCTATGTGAGCAATATCTTTCACTTCAGAAAAATGTTACAGATCACTACTATATTTAAAAATAGAGAACTGTGTAGAGGGCACATAGTAGTCATTATGACTGTTTCAAACGTCGATATCAGCATCTGACATTCAATTAAAGTGCGGTTGAAAGTAATTGACCAGTAGAGGGAGATGTGATGTTTCATACCCCTTGTTCTATATTCATCATCAGTAGTAAAACTATTCAAGGTTGAGAAGAAACTCAATTCAGACATTCACTCTGACATATAATAGACCATATGTTAGGCTATGCCACCTGGAGGTTATTTGCAGTCAAGTTAGTCAAAGGATGCTAGCACCTTCCGGCCTTTCAGGGGTTGAGGGGGTCGGAAGTTGTTCTCCATGCGTTTCCTGCCCTCTTCCTCCTCTCCGCTGAAGAGCAGCATCCTGAACTTTCCCATCTGTGGAGAGATGTTTGGAAACAGACAGAAACACCTTGTAGTCCCTGGCTGCAGTGTCTGAGGGAGGAAAAACACAATAGCCTCTTATGTAAGAAGGGCTTTTCCCTGCTGAGTATCCCCAAAGAATTTCACAATTAAAAAAGGTCAAGACGTTTCCATCCATGACGTTAATCAGCTCCCAGGGATCAAAGGATTGTGCCCTGGAGTGCTACACTAAGGGCAGCGAAGGAGCAGGCTCCCAGGCCCAGCACAGTCAGCCAGGCCAGGAACAGAAGTATGCAGACAGCATGCCATGGGCCAAAGGTGACTTTAATTACGTTTCCCAGTGCCATCGCAAAAAGGCTGAGAACACAAAACACATCCCTGGTCCTCCATACTGCCACGTATGCTTCGTTTGTAAATTATGTCTGAATGTTGGAGTGTGCCCCTGGCTTTCCGTTAATTTTAAAAACAAGAAAATGGTGCCACCTGGTTTGCTTAATATAAGGATTTGTTTTGTATTTATACTTTTACTTTTGATATGTAAGTATATTTTAAACAAAATACATTTAGACTTTTACTCAAGTAGTATTTTACTGGGTGACTGACTTTTACTTGAATCATTTTCTATTAAGATATCTTTACTTTTACTCAAGTATGACAGTTGGGTACTTTTTCTACCACTGTATAATGGAGCAGAGCTGGGCATGCACCCCGACTTCAAACAGTCTACTTCTCCACATCCATAACACAAGATCCCTGACACAGTACTCACTTATTGCCCTAAAGCTGTAACCTGCTTTCTTGATGATAAAAAAACAAGAAAAGACGAGATAAACTCTCCAAATTAATAAATGGGTCTTCAATTATCCATTTAGCTATAGAGAGACTGTGGTTTGAATTCATTAGAACTGCTAAGCGTAAAAGTAAATATTTTAAATGAATGAAATGGTCTAATAGCCAATTCCACCATTAGAGTAGATAGACTCACCTCTTTTTTCAAGCTATATGAGCACATGCAAGGGATAATCTAGCCTACAGTAATTCAGAGAATATGCACTGCACAGCTACATAGTAAAGGATATCGATGTGTGCGTGACTGTCAAGACCTCAGGGGTAATGCCCACTGTTTGAATGGAGCTTAAGCTGTGACACCTGGATCCACAAAGAGGTCTTTCACATCTAGGGTTCCCACTTGGATTTCAGCAGGCCATTGCTGCAGCCCGACTGAGTCCCCCCCCCCCCCCCCCCCCACACACACACACACACACACACACTGCATGGCATCCAAGCCACACATGCAGTAATCCACTCACAGCCTTTGCCTACTCCCCTGGCATCCTCCAATCAAAGCCCTCCATCTGGAGAAGCCACAGTAACATCATAGACGGCTCAAGGACAAACCCAGCTCACTCACTAATGGTCATAAAGACTTCACATCGATAAGCAACTATATTTATGTTTCAAATGTTTAAAATGTGAAATGTGAAATGTTTCAAATCATTAACCATTCACCATGAAAAGAGGAGAGAAATGAATTGGTCTATTGTCAAACAGAAACTGATAAGTAAAAGTATGTCAAGGTTCACTTTGATGGCTTACTTGCAACAATATGGCTGCGTTTACACAGGCAGCCCAATTCTGATATTTTTTCAAGAATTGGCATTTTGCGCGATCAGATCTTTTCACATCAAATCTTTTCTAGAGCTGATCTGAAAATATCTGATGTGATTGGTCAAAAGACCAATTAGTGGGAAAAATATCACATTTGGGCTGCCTGTGTAAACGCAGCCATAGTGTTGCAAGTGAGCCTTGACATTCTTTTACTTATCAATTTCAAAAGAATAAATTCAACCGACACTCCCACACTTCAAAATAAATCTGTAAAAATCTCAGTCCATTTTTCTTTCTTGAACTTTTCTCTGGTGGTGATGGAGTAAGGGCAGATGAAGTGCAGATGAAGGGTAGAACACCCACCATCAGGGCAGACGCCTGTCATTCAAATGGTTCATCATTTACATCATGACAAACACAGTGGTTCACTGTGGGTTCCCTAGGCAAAGACCCCACATTTCCATAAGCAGAGATATCTCCATATTGGTTAGGCCCAGGTAGTACTGATTCACCCCTACCCAGATGGTGAGGGCTCCCACCTGTTTCTCTGAGACTATGATTGGCTCCTTCAGAACGATCCAGGTGACACTCTCGTGAAGAGGGGGCGTGGTCAGGGAACCCGGGTATGTCCAGAAGTGTAGGCTGTTAGGTAGGAGGCACTTTGGATTGAAACCTTTGAAATCCGCAACGCTTCCCTGGGTGCAAATAGAACAAAGAATAGCATGACAAATATGGATTATGCTACACTTAAGATGAGTCTTTTATCAGAGTATCAACATATCTTTCAAATGCCCTGTTGAATCATTTGAGTCACTCATCAGGCGATTCATTCTTTTGCATTATGACTTACCTTAAACTTCACCATGTATAAAGCATCTGTTATCTTGTGTAAACCGCTGTGTTCATCTCCGATCTGTAAATAAAACAGGTTCCCTTTTTATCTCAACCTTCTAACAGATTGTCATATGAGAAAATATGAGGCTTTCCATTAACATTCGAAATATATACACAGTAGATTATACACATTGCCACAATGATATATTGATATGTTTATTTGACCATCATGTACTGTATGCATACTCGGAGTGCACAAAACATTAGGAACACCTTCCTAATATTGAGTTGCACCCCCTTTTGCCTCCACTGCCATACCCCATTCAAAGGCACTTAAATATTGTCTTGCCCTTCCACAGTCAATCGCACACATACACAATCCATATCTCAAATTGTATCAAGGCTTTAAAATCTTTCATTAACCTGTCTCCTCTCCATCTACAATGATTGAAGTGGATTTAACAAGTGACATCACTAAGGGATCATAGCTTTCACCTGGAAAGTATCACCTCAAATGTTACTTTAGCCTAATTTGCTACATAGGTCATCTGTTTTTTTTCCAATGATTTTCCATTGGACAAAAGATGTAACCCACAAATGTTGGCTCAGGGTTTTTTTGCCAAACTAACAATGTCTTACTGTATTTAAATTATTTTATTTGATTTCAACTAACTCATGTTTTAATTCAATTAGTCAGTCTCATGGAAAGAGCAGGTGTTCCTAATGTTTTGTACAATCAGTGTCTACATCAATGTGTTATCAATAAGATACATTTCAAAAACACATACATTATATACTTTGTATTATTTAAATACATTCTCTATAAAAGTGCGCGCCACATATTTTCCACATGGTCCTGGTATGATTGAACAATTTGCAACACAGACACGTGTGAACTGTTTTGTCCTCTCTGTTCAGACATAATATCATAACATGTTTTCACATTGTTCCTTCAGTGATTGCTGGTCTTCAGTCTAATCCCTGTTAAAACAGCCCTGGTGAAGCAGAAAGAGATTCAATTCCAAAGCAATTTACTGGCTGACAGATGAACAGCTGCTGGCTGGTGCCGGGGGAGATCCTCTCACCTCTAAAAAGATGCCAAGGACAGCCAGGCCATCGGGGGCTGCCGCTGCCTCCCCAAATGTCTTGTACTTGTCTGCGTTCCAGTGCACCAGATGAAGCTGCGTGAGGAAACAGGGAGGAGGGGCAGCAGGGTTAGGGACAAGCCCGAGACAAGCACCCACATTCAGGGAAACACTGCTTCTTTGTCTCAGGTACTAAACAAACCAGTTACCTATTATAGGAGGTCAACCGAACCAGAGAAGGGAAAACTACTTCTTGGCAAATATAGATGCAGATGTACAAAGCATTCAGAAAGTATTCAGACCCCTTGACTTAATCCACATTTTATTATGTTACAGCATTACTCTAAAATATATATTTTTTAAATCCTCAATCTACACACAATACTCTATAATGACAAAGCTCATTTTTGCAAATGTATTAAAAATATAAAACAGAAATACCTTATTTACATAAGTATTCAGACCCTTTGCTAGGAGACTCGAAATTGAGCTCAAGTGCATCCTGTTTCCATTGATCATCCTTGAGATGTTTCTACAACTTGGAGTCCACCTGTGGTAAATTAAATTGATTGGACATGATTTTAAAAAGAATACATGTCTATTAGGTCCCACAGTTGACAGTGCATGTCAGAGCAAAAACCAAGCCATGAGGTCAAAGGAATTGTCCGTAGAGCTCTAAGACAGGATTGTGTCGAGGCACAGATCTGGGGAAGGGTACCAAAACATTTATGCAGCATTGAAGGTCCCCAAGAACACAGTGGCCTTCATCATTCATCAAACTGAGCAATCGGGGAAGAAGAGCCTTGGTCAGAGAGGTGACCAAGAACTCGATGGTCACTCTGACAGAGCTCCAGAGTTTCTCTGTGGAGATGGGAGAAGATGGGAGAACCTTCCAGAAGGGCAACCATATCTGCAGCACTCCACCAATCAGGCCTTTATGGTAGAGTGGCCAGATGGCAGCCACTCCTCAGTAAAAAGGCACATGACAGCCCGCTTGGAGTTTGCCAAAAAGGCACCTAAAGGACTCTGACCATGAGAAACAACTCGTTGGCCTAAATGCAAAGCGTCACGTCTGGAGGAAACCTGGCACCAATCCCTACGGTGAAGCATGGTGGTGGCAGCATCATGCTGTGGTGATGTTTTTCAGCGGCAGGGACTGGGAGACTAGTCAGGATCGAGGGAAAAAAGAACGGGGCAAAGTACAAAGAGATCCTTGATGAAAACCTGCTCCAGAGTGCTCAGGACCTCAAACTGGGGTGAAGGTTCACCTGCCAACAGGACAACGGCCCTTAGCACATAGCCAAGATAACGCAAGAGTGGCTTCGGAACAAGTTTCAATGTCCTTGAGTGGCCCAGCCAGAGCCCGGACTTGAACCCGATCAAACATCTCAAGAGACCTGAAAACCTGACAGAGCTTGAGAGGATCTGCAGAGAAGAACGGGAGAAACTCCCCAAATACTGGTGTGCCAAGCTTGTAGCGTCATACCCAAGAAGACTCAAGGCTGTAATCGCTGCCAAAAGGTTCTTCAACAAAGTACTGAGTAAAGGGTCTGAATACTTATGTAAATTTGATATTTCCGTTAAAAAAATGGTGCAAAAATGTAATAAAAAAAAAACTTTTTGCTATGTCATTACTAAGAAATTGTGTGTAGATTGATGAGGATTATTTTAAAGAAAAATCAATTTTAGAATAAGGCTGCAATGTAACAAAATGTGGAAAAAGTCAAGGGGTCTGAATACTTTGAAGTCACTGTATGTCGGGGAAAATGGGGTTACCTAGGCTCCGTCTGTGTGATTAGGGGAAACACTCACCTCTGAAGCGTAGGTCTTCCCTCCGACGGTGTGCTCTGAGCCGTGGCTGCCCTTCCCGCCCCAGTGGAAGTGGAACTGTTTCAGCCGGTAGGCGTTGTCAAGGGGGCCTGCCCTGATTACTGTCAGGGCAGAGGACAAGAGACATCAGTCAGCCACTGCCACACCTCTATACCTCGTGCCTAGCATGGTACCACTGCAGAGCACAACACACCAGACAAGCAGGCAAGAACCACCACACACCAGGCCTGGAAGAGCAACTCAACATGGCAACACCTGCCACTGCTCATTAAAATCACTCTCACTAAGCTGACAGATAGCGGACACTAGCCGACACTGACAGACACAAGGCGCCTTGTCCCACAACCACACTGTTTACTACTCTTCCTAATAACTATCTACCTACAGTACTAGAGAGCATTTGGCTAAACAGGTACTGTATTAAAACAACTATGTCCTCATGAAGGCCTTACTTTACCTGACATAAGACAAATGAGAGTATTTTGAGCCTGTGTCTTGATATGCCTAGGATTTGTCCCATCACTAACTGATCTAATTGGGGTGGTGCTGTTTGTGACAGTGTAGGACAGTTTGTCACTTTACTGAAGAGTTCCAGGGAGGCCAGGGCAGTAGGTGACAAATTCGGTCTGATACCACTGGAGCCAAGCACACACACAGGTTCACACAGTCTACCCATATACACACACAACGAGATCTTTGTGATGGCAGGTGAAGAGAATGCCAGAGAGCGGAGTGTCACAAGCTAGGTTTCCTTCCATCTAATTGGCAACAGATTATGTTAATATTCTAAAATAATTTCCCCACCAAACAGACTTATTGTGTTTGTGATGACGTAGTGCACATAAAAATTTCTTTTGCAGTTAAATTCCCCATGTACCAAATAAAAAAACTACAAGTTCAATGGGTTTCCATTGCATTTTCCATTCTCCTGATGGTTGTCACAAAAGTTGTTGCGTTATATAGCAAATGTGCCCACTCTGGTCTGGGCATGTGTGCTCTAGCCAACAGCTCACAGACACAGTGCTTCCTACATGAGATTATTATGGATAAGAGCAAGATTATTTTTATTTGTCCAAGGGCAGCCAAGCGTCGAATCATCATGTCACCAGAATAAGACCCTCAATATCTATTGGAAATGAGCATCAAGCTTAGTGTTGCAAAGGCAAGGCATATTACCAGCAAACTACCAGAATGTGTGTATCTTGCACGGATTTGATGTAATTTATCACAAGACATCTTGTGGCCCTTTTGTGTACTATCTATCGCTGGCCCTCTGTGCGGCCTTATCACGTGTAAAATAGATGAAATAATTAAATAAGATTTACAAATAAAAACATACAATGACAGCTGTTAAACATTATCCAAAATATAAAAATCGGTAAATTTAGTGAATACCATTGGTGTTTAATACGAGGGTTTCAGCATGAAATATCCTTTATATATAAACCCAATAATGTTTGCGTTGTCATGTGTTGCTGCCATGCTGTTGTTGTCTTAGGTCTCTCTTTATGTAGTGTTGTGGTGTCTCTCATCGTGATGTGTGTTTTGTCCTATATTTTTATTTTGTTTTTTTTATTTTGTCAGTAACCTAATAAACTGCATGCTTTCCTGAGTTGTAGTGGGAGGACCACACAACATAATATCATTGCGTGACTCCAAGTTTGCTTCGATAGGATGGTTTCTAGATCAATATTTGCACAAAGATATTTCCGCTATTTCTCGCATCATACATTTGACCTACAAACAAAGATCACACCATGTCAAACGGACAAATTGTTTGTTGACATTTATAAAATTGTTCCTGCATTTCTGTTTCCATCAGCCCGTTCTGGACTTTTTTTTTCATGCGTCGAATAATTCATCCGCATGAAATGGTTGGGTGGATAAGAATGGCACCTTGGTAATGTGTGCTTTAGAGCATGTTCATACGTTTCCTGAGTTAATGATACACTAGGCATGTACACACATGTACAAAAAGGCACACACACACACACACACACACACACACACACACACACACACGAGGACACAACCACAAAAGGGAAACAGGACAACATGGGCATGCCTAGGTGATGAAACTTCTAACCAGCTCCTGATGGTGAAAGGATAGGGAAGCCTATCCATCATAAGACCATGTCATGCAGAACGGAACTTCTTTGTTTGGTTTCTGTGAATTTGTTTTCATAGTGATCTGCACCTTAGCCAAACAGCCGCACTTTTTTGGAGACAGAAAACAAAATCAGTTGTGGCTATGGCCATTTTCTTTTTGAGGAGGGCCTTTTTCAAATTAAATGGATTTGTCACATGCTTCGTAAACAACTGGTGTAGACTAACAGGGAAATGCTTACTTACGGGCCTTTCCAAACAATGTAGAGAGAAAAAATTATAATAATAAGGAAGAAAATGCACAAGTAACAATAAGTTGGCTACATACACAGGGTACGAGTACCAAGTTGATGTGCAGGGGTATCAAATCACTGAGGTAGAACGCCTTTTTGTTAAGATCAAACACCTTTTTGTTGTACAGTAGGCGTTCAGTTACCACTTTTCAAAATACAAGCCCAAACTTATTTGGTTGTCATTCTATTCAGACCGTTGGTTCCTATTACCTTTTCATGCCACAGAAGCAAAGCGGCTCTCCCCATTTTCTTTTTGTCTATGACTTTTGTTAACTTCGACTGTCAGTTTAAAAACAGATGTGACACAACCAGGAAGATTACCTGATGTGGTCAGATGTCTGCTCTGGCAGACAGACACTCCTACAGTTAAATACTGGCTTCACTATATCCACCAAAACACATCTCACTGAATCATACAGTCCAGTAGGAGTGGCCTTAATGATATACAAATGTAGGTGGTCTATCCATCAACCACATTTTGATGGTGGTTGTGGTGGAGTATGCAAATCCAAAACATATTTTGAATGGATAATATTTAACATTTGAGGTTTCCTGGCAATAAAAGTAAATGCTTTGTCATTTAGGGCGTTAGGCTTCCACAATCTACTTCACTGCTCAGAATGGACGAAGGTGGAGAATCTGATGTCACTGACCTTTAAATAAATCTGCATATGTTGGTAGGATTGATTGGCATAGGTAGGACTGCATCCACTAAATAAGTGTCACATGTGCATGCAAGGGTGTGGTTATAGCATGATAGTACTACTACACAGTACCCGTAACATAATGGTGTCCCCTTACCAATACAGTGGTTGTGTTGGCTAATGTCAAAGTCATGAGTGATAGAGGTGCCCAGAAACAACCACCCACCAGAGTGACATACAGTGATAAATACCTCCTGGGCTGGGTGACTTTCACACTCAGTCAAAGTTGAAGGGTCGATGATCGAATCTGAAACAATACTGTATCTCAATATTGCTTGTATTTATGTCCGCATTTTCTCTGAGAGAGAGGATTTCCACTCAGGGATGATTATATGGTCTACAAAGGATCTCTTCCCCTCCGTTGCGGTTACCTGTTTTGTCATCGGTGTCATCAAACTCTACGGTCACAGAGTGGCCGTTGTTGCAGATGTTGATTGAGTTGCAGTGGTCGTAGGAGACGAATATGGGAGGCAGGCTGGCGTCGTATACAGTGTCCTCAGGAACTATGTCTATGGGAGACTGGCGATTGCCCTGGGCGATGGGGTAGTCTTTGTGCCATGCATCTGGACCTTAGAAACAAAGATGGTCAGAGCTGGACATGACATTATGTAAAGAAAGGAGATCAGATCCATTAATTCACCATTTTATAAAAACTGAAGAAAACCATGACATTCTCAATTTCACACCAGGACATAGCATTATAGGTTGCTGTTTCAATCAACACACTGATCATAGGGCTCTATACCTTAACAATACTGATACACTCCTAGAACTCAAAGACTTGCTAAAACCTGCTTGTTGAATAGATGACTAAATAAGGTGGCATGCAGGTTAAAGATAATTGGGCTAATCTCGTATTAACAGTTACTGTATCTCTCAACGTTAGCACTATTGTCTGAGAATGCCAATGCGAGATCCCCACCCAGAACTTAGCAAACCAGAAAAAAATACATTTTTTTTTTAATTAGCCAATCAGTCACCTGTCGATTCTTAATAAAAGGTCCGATGCAGACATAGTTCAAAACATAGATGTGATTATAGACTATTGCCAATAGAGAAGTATTTAATCAAATATGCATCCAGTCTTGCAGAAACAAATGCAGTCTTTCCCGAATGTCTGTCACACGCAGCGCACGAGCGTCCCCAAACAAGGTCAGCGCTGTGCTACGGTGTGTTCTAATGTAGGTTACATAGCGATGCTCTCCCAGGTTGGTAGGTTTTACTTACCATCCTGCTCTCCGTATCCCCAGTGGTGTCCTGTCATTGCGAGGATTCCGCTTAGATTCACCTTCTCTATATGCTATCTGACTCTCGGCTCACAGCCCAGACGGTACGAAATGATGGGATAAATGGCGTGCTGAAGATGAAGTGCGGGTGTGTGAGCAGTGTTGATGAAGTCTGGGAGTGGAGGTTGGGAAGGATGATCAGGTGGCGACGTATGGCAATCGTAATGATCCTTACTTACCACGCCCCCCTTTCAATTACCTTGATTTCTGTTACTGTACTTCAAAACATCCAAAGAAAGACCCCTCATTTATGATAATTAGACCTAGTACAGCAGCCAATTAAGATACACTTTCCTCTGAACTAACGAAATAACATGTCTCACAACATGTTTTAATGATAATGCATGGCACATATTTCAATGGGTATAGTGTTGTTTTGCTTTTCCAGTTTAAACCCATAACTAATATGCATGATTATATAACCAACATTTAAAAAAGTTGCATCTAAAAGAACACGTCACATCTTACTATAATATGTAATTCAAAATTAAAATTCATTGATTAGTCTGAACAGGTGGTGCAACTGTGGCAGAATTAATGAATTACATTTTGCGCACGTTTGAATCGATTGAATGTTCACTACTACTCCCTCTGGTGGTCAACTGTAGTTAAATCGAAAGTGCAGCTTTGAATTTACAACTGCGTTCAACCACTTGTCTCTATCGAATCATCGAATGGAGCTATCAAATTACCGGTGGGGTTCTCCAATCAGACCATGGCAGTTACTAAAGCTTCTAAAGACCAGAAATACGATAGACAATTGAGGTATGTGAAGCTAGAAATTCTGTGAAAATTATATAGTTATTTGCTAAACCGTTGCATGAGTTAGATATATATCCACTGACAAACTGCAGCTAGCTAATGTAGTTATGCTAGCAAGCCCGTAACGTTAACTGATTTTATGCTTGATAGTGTATTCTCTTGGGCTAACGTTAACTATGCCAGCCAACCAGCACGCTTTAAAAGTATTATAGGTAGCTACTGTTGCTTGTCTTCACTGACATGTTTGCTAGCTGTCCTGTTACAGTCAGTTGTTAGCTGTCTACTATAGTTTCTAGCCACCTAATTTACTTTGAACAACACCAGCCAGAATTGGTGTCATTCATTGGCTGAATCTCAAAAAGGTTAATTGTTCTCCTCTATTTACCATACCAGTTGTGATAATAGGTAAATAACAAGGCATTGAAGATGACAAGGAGATAAGCAACATGCCGTTGTTATGATGGCCTGCCTGTACTCCATTTCAGATTGTGGGGAGACCATGGCCAAGAAGAACTTGAAAATGCACACGTATGCCTGATCAATTCCACAGCATCTGGGACTGAAATACTCAAGAACCTTGTGCTTCCAGGTAAATATTTCAATATTTGATACTAGAAAAGACCGATGACCAAGAGTGGGAAAACACTGCTCTAAGGGAATACATGAGTAGGCTAGCCTACCTAAGCTAGTTGCTCTCTTCATCAGGCATTGGAGCGTTCACTATTGTCGATGGACACAAAGTCTCCGGGGAAGACGTCGGAAATAAGTAAGAACGTGATAGGCCTATTGTTTATCACCTCATTGAAGCGCTTTTGATCTTAATCTTAAAATGTTTTATACAATATACTGTCTTTACCTTCCTTTTCTACTCAGCTTTTTTCTGAGCAACAACAGCATAGGAAGGGTAAACGATTATGCTATTCTACTCTATCAATATCTTAGCTCTACCTGTATGCAGTATGTCATAACAAGTCTTCTGGGATGGTGTGTTTTCCAGAACCGAGCTCAGGCTGCCACAGAGCTGCTACAGGAGCTGAACACTGATGTATCTGGCAACTTTGTGGAGGAGGTTTGTGTTTTCAACTATGAGCAGTAGAGCAGTTCTTCCTGAAGAGGGCTGTCACGGCTTTCCCTGCACAGATTTTGTCATACGAAAAAAGATCCTAGATTTGACTACACGATCCTCAGGGTATAGCAGTAGATCTGTGTTAATTCCGATCAAGGTATAGATTTACTATGACGCTGCACCAGTTGAGCAGCCATTGATGGGTCTCAATGCACACAAAGTGCACTTCTTTATCTGAGTGTATTGATTGATGAGTGTTCTAAAACAAGCAGAGCACTTATAGTAGATCAGTCTTGTTTGTCAAACTCTTATTGTGATCTGGTATTTTATTTTCCATTATAGAGCACTGAAAAGCTCTTGGACAACGACCCAGAATTCTTCCACAGATTTACCCTGGTGATTGGTGTCCAGCTGCCAGAAAGGTGCGATTCATCCTCTTATTCTTACACATTTTTTAGACATACACCACTGTTCAAAAGTTTTGGGGTCACTTAGTAATGTCCTGGTTCTTGAAAGAAAAGTACATTTTTCGTCCATTAAAATTGATCAGAAATACAGTATAGACATGGTTAATGTTGTAAATGACTATTGTAGCTGGAAACGGTAGATTTTTTTATGGAATATCTACATAGGCGTACAGAGGCCCATCATCAGCAACCATCAGTCCTGTGTTCCAATGGCATGTTGTGTTAGCTAATAAAAGTTTATCATTTTAAAAGGCTAATTGATCATTAGAAAACCCTTTTGCAATTATGTTAGCACAGCTGAAAACTGTTGTCTTGATTTTAAAGAAGCAATAAAACTGGCCGCATTTAAACTAGTTGAGTATCTGGAGCATCAGCATTTGTGGGTTCGATTACAGGCTCAAAATGGCCAGAAACAAAGACCATTCTTCCGTAACTCGTCAGTCTATTTTTGTTCTGAGAAATTAAGGCTATTCCATGCGAGAAATGTCCAAGAAACTGAAGATCATGTACAACGCTGTGTACTACTCCCTTCACAGAACAGCGCAAACTGTCTCTAACCAGAATAGAAAGAGGAGTTCTAGGCCTCGTTGCGCAACTGAGCAAGACGACAAGTACATTAGCGTGTCTAGTTTGAGAAACATGCCTCAAGTCCTCAACTGGCAGCTTCATTAAATAGTACCCGCAAAACACCAGTCTCAACGTCAACAGTGAAGAGGCGACTCCGGGATGCTGGCCTTCTAGGCAGAGTTCCTCTATCCAGTGTCTGTTCTTTAGCCCATCTTAATCTGTTCTTTTTATTGGCCAGTCTGAGATATGGCTTTTTCTTTGCAACTCTGCCTAGAAGGCCAGCATCCCGGAGTCGCCTCTTCACTGTTGACGTTGAGACTGGTGTTTTGCGGGTACTATTTAATGAATAGTACAATAGTAATTTACAACATTAACAATGTCTACACTGCTTTTCTGATCAATTTGATATTATTTTAATGGACAAAAAAAATGATTTTCTTTCAAAAACAAGGACATATCTAAGTGACCCCAAACTTTTGAACAGTAGTGTACATTTCAATTGAAGTATTTTTATTTGGTATTTGTGATGGTCTTACAAAGTAACATCAAATATATATTTTTAAACGTTCTCTTGTCATGTAAATTATTTTGGTTTTATTTTCACAGCACATGTTTGAGACTGGGGTCAGTGTTGTGGAATGCAAACATACCTTTCCTGGTGTGTAGAACGTATGGCCTCGTCGGTTACATGAGGCTAGTAGTGAAGGAGCACACAGGTATAGTAAACGCTTGTGAGTCACGCGTGTATTGCTGTATCTGTAGTAATGATGACAAGCACTCAAGGTCAGTGTTCTCTTGCAGTAAATCGAAAACACTCAAACAAGCTGTTTGCGATCACTCCCTCTAGTGATTGAGTCTCATCCAGACAATGCCTTGGAGGACCTGAGGCTTGACCAACCTTTTGCAGAGCTCATGAACCACATCCAGTCCTACGACTTGGAGGGAATGGGGAAGAAGGTGTGTTTGGGCGTTTTTTTTTTTTTTAGGCCACTGTTGAGTTTTGAATTTTAGTTGTAATTTGGTCCTTACTGGTTCATGTATTTTCTTATGCTCTTGTGTTCTTCAGGATCACAGTCATACACCATGGATCATCATTGTTGCCAAATACCTAGAAAAGTGGTTCAGTGAGGTAATACTTCTATGACCAACAATCAAAGGCACATTCTACAGCACCCTATATGATGTGCAAGAGAGCTGACAATATAATACATATTTTTTTTCTAGCACAATTTTCAGTCTCCGAAGAACTACAAAGAGAAGGAGGCCTTCAAACAGCTTATACGGCAAGGTATTTCACTTGACATAGATTTTTCTTGACTTCATTTGCATTTTTACATTCTCACAGAATTTTAGTTGTCCACAGACACTGTTATCCAGATCAGGCCTGACTGTATATGGTTTGTGTTCTCATGATACTTGGTTCCATTAGGAATCCTGAAGAGTGAGAAGGGAACTCCTGAGGATGAGGAGAACTTTGAGGAGGCCATCAAGAACGTCAACACAGCCCTTAACCCCACCAAGGTGGCTCTTCTCATACCTCACCCCTAAACCCCCTCACTCCTTTCAGCCGTATTATGTTAATCCGTGCTGCTGGTTGCACGAGATCACTGGAAGCTGCTACTCTTGTCAACTGCGCTAACTCCACTCTCACCTCTGTAGATTTCAAGTGGCGTTGGCGACATATTCAATGGAGAGCAATGCAATGACATTACATCACAGGTGAATCTAAATATGACACGTCTACTCGGGCCATGATTGAAGCATCCTGTGAATGATTTATTTGTAGGTTTAATGCATGACTGGTTGTTCTGTCTTTCTCTGCTATACGCAGACTCCAGCCTTCTGGGTGATGACGCGAGCAGTGAGGGAGTTTGTGCAAAACGACGGCGGCGGAAACCTACCTGTGCGCGGCTCCATTCCAGACATGATTGCGGACTCAGAGAAATTCATCAACCTCCAGAATATGTAGGTGGTGATAATTATATTATTAATTTATATGGCAAGCAGCTAGCCGCCGGTTTAATTAAAAAGTCAGTTGCTGTATGAGTTAATAGCGAGCACAGCTCAATGCTTGTAATGTGGGGCATATCAAGGAGAGGACAGTCATTGTATAATAAACCAATGTCCATAGCTAAATGGTAGAATTGTATGTGCAAAACCATATGACGCTGCGATTTCCACTATTGCTTACGATTTCCTGTGCCTTAACCTTATTTCCTGAACACAACGTATGCTTTGTGCTGGCATGATCATCATAGTCCTGGCCTGGGCATTAATGCAGGCATATGTTTTCAGTTATAGAGAGAAGGCAATGCAAGATGCTTCCGTTGTGTCTAAGCATGTAGAGTCTCTCCTGCAGTCTGTTGGAAAGGTATGTGAAAATGTATTCTGTAGTCTCAGGGATATTTAATCTCATGCGATGTCAAAAACACATAGTAACTCTCCTGCAGTAGTACTTATGCAGCAGTAGTGCTGTGTAAGGATCAACATTTTATTACCTTTGATAGATTGTAAAAAGGTTTGATTTCTGATATTATCTAGTTAATTGGATTGACTTCTGTCTTTTCTCTTGCTAAAGCCCTCAGAGAGCATATCTGAGCAGGACATCAAACTATTCTGTGAGTATTCTGACAAGTACACACACAACCATCATATAATGTGAACAGGACACGTAATATGGCAGGAATGTAAATTGAATACTCTAACTCATTTAACAGTAACTCAAAGCGTCATGTCGGTCAGGTGTTGTTTGTCATACAGTAGTGTGGCTGCACTTTAATGAACCCATGATGAAAGGGAACACTGTGCAGTAGGTTGAGCCCTGGCCCTGTGCTGTGTGTTTCGGTCTGCAGGTAAGAACGCTGCCTTCCTGAGGGTGGTGCGCTGCAGGTCTCTGGCTGAAGAATACAGCGTGGAGACGGTCAATAAAGATGAGATCAGTAAGTACAACACAGACGCCCACCTTGATTTGGCTAATGTTTTGTTTTTGAGTCCCTTTGATTATGTGTGTTGGTAGTGTATACTAAGATTATGCTCTCTCTCCTCAGCCTCCTGCATGGACAGTGCAGATGGGGAAATGGTGTTGTACCTTATGTTGCGCTCTGTGGACCGTTTCTATCAGCAGCACTCCCGCTACCCAGGTACGGCTAGGCTGGCGTAGTTCTGCCCCCAACACAACTGTCTGTCACACACAACCTGGCACACAGCATAACTAAACTGTGTTCCGCAATGTTAAACTGCCAATCTCCAGATATGTGATATGTTCTTCCTCCTTTTTGAAGGTGTCTACAATTACCAAGTAGAAGAAGACATTAGCAAGTTGAAGCTGTGTGTGAACAGCCTTCTGCAGGAGTACAGCCTGAACGTCAATGTGAAAGATGACTACATCCACGAGTTGTATGTTTTGTGCATAGTGTCCAGTCAACTGTTCTCTGCAGAGAGAATGGTCATTTTACAGCCCACTGCAAAACCTCCCTTCAGTTTATATTTGTAATTTAGCCACAATATTTCCATGAACTGTAAAATGGGAATGAGGTTATCATCAAGGAGAGGAACATGATTAAATAATCTACATGTCATTTCACTTTGCTCTTCGACAGCTGTCGCTATGGTGCTTCTGAACCACACACAGTGGCATCCTTTTTGGGAGGTGAGTTCTACAGGACTTGGATCCTATTATGGTCTAGCATCCTCGTGCTATTTTTGTTATGGGATAAACATGTTGTTTTCTTGGAGTTGGTCCAAATGTACCGTCTTCAATGTGTTTCCTTAGGATCTGCTGCACAAGAGGCTATCAAAATCATCACTCGTCAGTTTGTTCCCTTCAACAACACGTTCATCTACAATGCCATGTCCCAGACAACTGCCACGTTTCAGCTGTAGAAAAAGTAATTTTCCTCCTTAATGACATGCACTTAACCCCTCTGTAAAATATAAGAATGGAATGTTGCAGCAATAACTGGAAGTTTGTGTAGTTGGAACACTTTGTTCATACTGTATGTTTCCACGTATTATTATTATGTTGTGGCTGAAAGAAAGATGGAAATGCTGATGGACTGTTTCTGATTACTTTTCAATGTTTGTGTTCTGGCTGGTTTATTCTCACACATGAAGTGTTGCACCTATTAGTACATTTTAATAATTTACCTGCCAAATTCAAACCATTCAAGAAATGTCCCAGGGTTTGAATTATTTCCTCTAAAGATATCCTGCACTAAACAGACAAGGAAGTTTGAGGTAAATGCATGTGGTGTACCTGTACATTAGGTACCCAAGGAACTCTGATTGTGCTCCAACATCTTGTGCCCTGATGGGAAACGGTCTGGACATGCTACTTTACATGGCCAGCAGTAGTGGTCACATAGTCAGCTCATTTTGAGTTGGACATGACAATCATGTGAGCTTCATGATAAACAAGCAAAATTACTACCCTAATTTGCCCAAAGTTGACTGTGATTGGGCACAATTCCCAAGACATTGGCCCGATGGTGATATACGCTGTGAAAAAAAATCGTTACCTTTTCCTGTTGACTGGTAGAATAACCCCAACATGACACAAGTGTCTCTATAAATAAAAAATCCTCTTAAGAGCTGTGTAATATGTTGTTGTTTTGGTTCCTTCCCCAGTTAAGATTATAGAGCATTGGTGGAGTGGTGTTTGTCACAAAATGCAGTGTGTGTTCTGTGGTGAGCAGGCACTCTGCTGACTACACACTTGGAGCAGAAACTCACCATAAAGATTTCTTGGGAGTACGGCTGTTTTTTTTTTTCTCCTCCAATTAATAAAAAATGCTCTGTATTTTGTTGCAGCACATAAATTCCTGCATAGTTCATTATTTATATGAAAAGGTGAGCAATTTCTTTTAATCCCATTCCGATTACATTCAGTAGAGGGGGATCTTTCCATGTCGGCAGGAAGAACATGTTTACGGTAGGCACACTCAGGATCATTGTGTTGAGTGAATAATTCCTGAGTTCTGACTATATAGCACCCACTACCAGACATCATTAGCTATAAAATGTTAAAGAGAAGCATACCTAAACCAGTTATGTTGATTAGTCACTATGTTCTTGTTCAATGTCCCAGTCTCTGGAAACATTGAGAACAATTATGGCCACTTCATTGCCTACATATGATCTGATTTGTGTTGCAGCCAGCCAGGGCCCTATAACAAGAGAGTTGGTATACTGAAGGCCACTGTTACATAACTGGGCTACTTTTGAATATGCGTTGGTTGGTTGCTTAGAGAGGGCACTGACATGTTTTTCATTTGTGTTTTGCCTGCAGGATTTAACTGAGTGGAAATTTGCCCCTGGTAGATTTCTTTCCTTGTAAGTCCCCCGCCTCCTTCCTGAGGAGGACGGTGCAGATCATGGTGTTCGAGTGGCCTGCCAAAATGTACTTAGCCCATTTCCCAAACAAAGTTTCATCTTCTAAGATTATTGTGTATGGAATGGCAGTTTTATTTAACCAGCCCTGAATCTAATCTACACGCACAGTTGGGGTTGGACTGCATGGGCTCTAGGCAGGAAGCACCTCTCTCGGCTAAGGATATTTATTTTACTGTTGCAATTTTATCACATCTCTTGATCTGAGTTGCTAATCATCTGGCCCTTAAGGCCATCTGTCTCAAGTACAAACCTGATTTTATCTCAGCCAGTTTCATGTCACTTGCCAATCTTCCTCGAGCTACGCAGCTAGGCTTTATAATCTGCATAGCCTCTGATATGTCTCTCCGGCAGTTTATTTCTCTTCAAGGATCTGTTTCCCAGCTCCAGTGACTGCATGAGCCCAGCTGAGAACATCAGTAAAACCTAGCTGGTGTGTCCAGTGCTCTGCACAGCTGTGTCAACACGCCAGCATGACAGTGGAGACATTTCAAACATACAGAGATGGCTTCAATTACCTTAAATGCTCATTGTGGAGCCTTTATCTCACAGGGCCCGCCAGTTGCTAGTGTCTTGCTAGATAGGCGCATCAGGCTGCTCTATTGTGACAGTCTGTACTAATGATAACAGACATACTGGAAAATAAACACAGACATGATCCGTTTTCAAGATGGTCTTCTTGTGTACAGTTGAAGTCAGAAGTTTACATACACTTAGGTTGGAGTCATTAAAACTCGTTTTTCTACCACTCCACAAATGTCTTGTTAACAAACTAGTTTTGGCAAGTCGGTTAGGACATCTACTTTATGCATGACACAAGTAATTTTTCCAACAATTGTTTACAGACAGATTATTTCACTTATAATTCACTGTATCACAATTCCAGTGGGTCAAAAGTTTACATACACTAAGTTGACTGTGCCTTTAAACAGCTTGGGAAATTCCAGAAAATGTCATGACTTTAGAAGCCTCTGATAGGCTAATTGACAACATTTTAGTCAATTGGAGGTGTACCTGTGGATGTATTTCAAGGCCTACCTTCAAACTCAGGTCCTCTTTGCTTGACATCATGGGAAAATCCAAAGAAATCAGCCAAGACCTCAGAAAAAAAAACTGTAGCCCTCCACAAGTCTGGTTCATCTTTAGGAGCAATTTCCAAACGACTGAAGGTACCATGTTCATCTGTACAAACAATAGTAACAATAGTACGCAAGTATGAACACCATGGGACCACACAGCTCATGAAGGAGACGCGTTCTGTCTCCTAGAGATGAACATACTTTGGTGCGAAAAGTGCAAATCAATCCCAGAACAACAGCAAAGGACCTTGTGAAGATGCTCGAGGAAACTGTATAGATGTATCTATATCCACAGTAAAACAAGTCTTATATCGACATAACCTGAATGCCGCTCAACAAGGAAGAAACCACTGCTCCAAAACCGCAACTGTATGTACAGTTGAAGTCGGAAGTTTACATACACCTTAGCCAAATACATTTAAACTCAGTTTTGCACAATTCCTGACATTTAATCCTAGTAAAAATTCCCTGTTTTAGGTCAGTTAGGCTCACCACTTTATTTTAAGAATGTGAACTGTCAGAATAATAGTAGAGAGAATTATTTATTTCAGCTTGTATTTCTTTCATCACATTCCCAGTGGGTCAGAAGTTTACATGCACTCAATTCGTTTTTGGTAGCATTGCCTTTACCCAAAACGTTTGACCCAAGTTTAACAATTTCATCTTCCACAAGCTTCCCACAATAAGTTGGGTGAATTCTGGCCCATTCCTCCTGACAGAGCTGGTGTAACTGAGTCAGGTTTGTAGGCCTCCTTTGTCGCACACGCTTTTTCAGTTCTGCCCACAAGTTTTCTATGGGATTGAGGTCAGGGCTTTGTGATGGCCACTCCAATACCTTGCCTTTGTCGTCCTTAAGCCATTTTGCCACAACTTTGGAAGTATGCTTGGGGTCATTGTTCATTTGGAAGACCCATTTGCGACCAAGCTTTAACTTCCTGACTGATGTCTTGAGATGTTGCTTCACTATATCCACCAAATCCCCCCCCCCCCCCCATGATGTCATCTATTTCGTGAAGTGCACCAGTCCCTCCTGCAGCAACTCACCCCCACAACATGATGCTTTTGTGGCGCGATGGTTAACGATGCTTCGAGGGTGGCTGTTGTTGATGTGTGCAGAGGGTCCCTGGTTCGGGGCGAGGAGAGGGACGGAAGCTATATTGTTACACATGCACAAAGTAGATGTCCTAACCAACTTGTCAAAACTATCGTTTTTTAACAAGACATTTGTGGAGTGGTTGAAAAACGAGTTTTAATGACTCCAACCTAAGTGTATGTAAACTTCAGACTTAAAATGTATGTGACATAGTACGCCATTTTCGGTGACCATTTTTGGCTCATGAGCGCTACTTTCAGAACTACTGGCTAAAAAGCACACAAAAGTACCGAAGAATCCCTTTAATTGAGTTGCGTATGCTCTGATGCTTCCTGTAGAACACATGCACATCCTATGTAGCTGCACTGATTAAATAAAGGTTAAATATAAAAACAGAACCTCTTGCACATTTCCCATAGATTCATCTTCCTTCAGAGGTTAAAGGTTGGGAAGGTATTCTGAGGATGAAGCTGCGTCTCTGAAACTGAGACTCGTTCCCTCCTCTGCCTTTCTGGTGATACGAACAGCCACCCACCCACCCGCTCACTCACCCTCCTACTAATCCCTCCCACCCTCTTTCTTTTTGTATGCACTATGCACATACACCCACACACATATATACTGTACACCCACACACATCTGGCCTTGTATAGTCTGTCTCTATTCCATTCACACTCCACTATCAAGGATCCAGTATCCCAGCTTGGGAGTAGTGTTATCTCCCGTCAACGTGGAGGCCGGACAATACAGGAGTCCGCTGCTTTACTGTGGTCTGGCCGTTAATTCAAAAATCTATCTGTGAATCAGGAACATTGACTCTGCAGAAAGGCTGCAGTGCCAGTGATGATTTGCTGTGTTATTTTACTGGCATTCTGTGAAAGACCGCTTTGGTTCTGAGAGGGAGAGAGAGAGAGAAGGGGGTGGTTTTGCTGATCCCTGGTGATTATAACTTTGGATTTTTGTCTGGCTGGGCTCCAGCGCTGTGCTCTCTTCCCTGGGGCCAGTAGTGCTTTGCTGTATTTAAACATGGCTGTTTGAGTAGAGCGTTCAGTCTGTTTGCTGTAAGACTGCAGGGGATTGGGAAGAATTAACCCTCACATGAGTCTTTCAGGGAGTCTTTCAGGGAGAATTCTGTGGACTGATAGATGTGGATATGCCGTTTGTTCACAAAGAGGTCAAAGTTCCATCAATGTCAGAAAGGTTATAATGCCTCTGAGGCTGTATTTCACTCCAACGGTCATCATATACTGTAGCTCCCAGTCATGTTGTGGTGGGATCGTCAGTGTGTATGTTACAGCCCATATTGAACGTGAGTATGAAGATAGGCACTGTGGAGGCCTGTCACTGTCAGCCCCGTGCTTTATATAGTGCGTTTATGTAACACACAGTGGAACCTCCCTCTCCCAGGAGGAGTTTAGCCTGCCAAATCAGGAGGGGGGGGGGGGGGGGGGGTGCACTGAGGGGCGCGGCTCATGCACCTTTAACATTGGGGGAAAGCATGTGAGCCCATGCGTGATTCCCCCCCACCCAGTCCACCTGCCCCCTTACTAGGATGTGGTGATGAGGATAGACCGTTAGACTGCAGTGAAACAGTAAAAACACACAACATCACCCAGCCCATGCAGGTACTCTAGAGTAACTCTCACAACTCGCCCTCTGGGGAAGGAAGGGGAGAGACTGGTTGAACATCCACTTCTCTTTATTTCTGTTTTGCTAAGGGGTGGAAATGGAAACCATGTGTTTGATGTATTTGAAACCATTCCACTGATTCCGCTCCAGCCATTACTATGAGCCCGTCCTCCCCAATTAAGGTGGTATTGTACATTTGCAGGCTAAAATACAGCAGACTGATGCAACAGCAAACTAAATTTGGATTCTTAGTTTGTGTTAAATGCAACATTGTTTCTTCCTGCCTCTTCCTGTCTGCCCAGGTCTTACTCCCCATTCATCCCCTCAGAGGGGCCTTCCAGACAGGCTCAGAGTCACCTCTTCTCTGGATCAGCCCCACGGGGCCTGTGGTAGGTGTCGTATTACACACACACACACAGTCCATCCACAGGGCTCTCTCACCTCCTCCTGGTGCCTCCAACATGTCTTATGCACATGACTGGAACGACTGCTTTGGTTTTAATCACATTTATTCTCAAACAAAACCACAGTGTGGAGACGAACAGAGATCCTCTTATCCGAGAGAGATCATCTTGTCCATGAGGTTCTTTAGTGCTTTATGTAATTTGCAATGTGTTCTATACTGTATGTAGCATCACAGAGAGATGTTTTAGGACGTACAGGCCTTTAATAATATAAAAACGTGACTATATTTTTGGACATTATAATTTTAGAAACAAAAATGACTTGCATTAATTTAACTCCTGTAAAACAGTACTATCTTGTACAAGATTGTACAAGCCGACTTGTTACCACCCTATACCTTGAAGGTGTCTCATTCCAAAGTAAGACTGTGTCTCCCATTTGCAGTCACCTTAAGACTGTTTGTTTGTGTGTTTTCATTTATTTTTTATTTCCAGACCTCGCAGTTACAGTCTCAGAGGTGTGGTGTATGTATACCAGAGGAGTATACCAGAGGAGGCTGGTGGGATGAGCTATAGGAGGACGGGCTCCTTGTAATGACTGGAATGGAATCAATGGAATGGAATGAGGGGCCCTGAGTGGCGCAGAGGTCTAAGGCACCACTACAGCCTGGGGTTCGATCCCAGGGAGCCCAATAGGCGGCGCACAATTAGCCCAGTGCCGTCCGGGTTAGGGGAAGGTATTGCCGTGGGGCTTTCTCTGGCTCATCGCGCTCTAGCGACTCCTTGTGGTGGGCCGGGTGCCTGCAAGCTGACACCGGTAGTCAGTCGAACAGTGTTTCCTCCGACACATTGGCGCGGCTGACTTCCAGGTTAAGCGAGCAGTGTGTTAAGTAGGCGGCTAGGCGGGTCATGTTTCGGAGGATGTATGTCTCGACCTTCGCCTCTCCCAAGCCCATTGAGGAGTTGCAGCAAACTAGCAATTTGGGAGAAAATGGGGTCAAAAAAAAAATGGTACCAAACATTTGACTCCAGTACATTGATTCCCTTCCAGCCATTACAATGAGCCGTCCTCCTATAGCTCCTCCCACCAGCCTCCTCTGATGTATACATACTGTAGACATACTGTATATACAGGACAGGGTGTAAGAGGCCCTGATCCTGTTGGTGTAATGTATATATGGTATACTGTGGAACCACATAAAGTACAGTTGAACATATACACAGTACAGTGCAACCAGTTCTCCTCTCACCTGCTTTGTATGGGGGATTTTTTTTAGGGTGGGTTGGAGCACTGCTCTATGGTGTGTGTATATGTGTGCTTGTATGTGTGTGTATATGTCTGTATGTGTGTGTTCTACTGCTGTGTTTATTTTTGTAAATGTATTAATGATGGCATGTGTTGTCCATGTCTAGTGTGTCATTAACTCAGGAACCGTGTTGTAGCAACCCTCATAGACAGGTATGTGTGCCTGAGTTACGACATGGTCTTATTGTATGTTGGTGCAGTACCAGTTATCTAGGTTTCGCTAAGTCCAGCAGGCCAATCCCCCCTGCTGTCTGCCCATCAAAGGAATGCCTGGAATATTTCGGTGCCAGGCGTCCTTACGGTTGGTGGAACCGCAGGGGGGCTGGGCATGGGTGATAGATAACTGTTGGTGATTGTGTATTTAACGGGTTCGTTTTTTGGCGTAGGCTATGGCCGTGCCTGTTAAGAGTTTAGGAATAAACCGTTTGAATCGAGAGCTTGATCTTATGTCCTGGACAGATGTTTATTATAAGGTGCCAGTCTTATCTCCACTCTCTGGCATTTACTTTATCTGCCACCACTAAGATCTCCCGGAGACGGCTCGGAATTCCATTTGAAAGAAAAACATGTCAGATAGAAATCTTTCCACCACAGTAAAACAGAAGTGGTGTATCGAATATTAATGAACAGCACCCACTGGTATACAATTCATTTATCCTTTTCAGAAGAGCTCAAAGGTGACTGACAAATTAGTGTATTTTTCCATGAACTCCAAGGTTGCAGGCAGTTGAGGGTGAGTTGAGGGTGCAGTTGAGGGTGCACACCGCAACTCCTCATGGGGCGAACTCTGCGACCCCGGGAGCAAGGCTGCGCCTCCCTGCTATGTGGAAAGTTTCTGGAGGCCTGTGAGGGAGAGAACCTCAGAGGAGGCCTGAGCAGCTGGGGGACCCAGGCCAGCAGGCGGGCAGGAGAGAGGCTTCTACAGGGGAAGCTCAGTCTCCTCCACACAGCCAAGGCCAAGCTGACCAGCAGCACTATCAGCACCTCTCTCATACGCTCCCATCTGTGTGCCTCAAATGGGTCGCTCACTCCCTCTCTCCTCTCGCCCTCCATTGCTTACACAAAACAAGACTTGTTTCTCTTCATTAGCAACACCTGTTCTTTTTGACTGCAACATTCAAAACACAAAGAGTTCAAAAACATCTCACCAACGCGAGCCATTTAAAGAATTTCCAGGGGAATTATTTGTGGCATGTCCCGAGGTGAATGACAGACATTGTTTCAGAGCACTTCTGAAACAATGTCATTTTACTGGTCTGCCCTCTCTTTAAGCCATCCAGATGAGCTTCTCTGACAATGTGAGAACAAATAGAAGTTGGGCTGAAAGCCTTTATCTAAACATAGAGCAGACAGCCTTTGAGGCCAGGGCCTGTTTTGGCCAAGGGCTAGCTCCACAAGGAGGTGTTGATGAGAGGGGAGAGGGGCACGGCGAATTCCACAGATAAGTGGCGTGGCCCGGTGCTCCACGAGGTTAGGGAAGGAGGCACAGGAGACAAAAGGCTGACACAGCCATGGATGCACACTCAGAAAGGGATGTTTGTGTATCTGAGGAGAGAGAGAGAGATAAGGTTAGGATAGAGCAAGAGTAAACTGAGGAGTCTGAATGTAGTGACGCTAATAGGAGAGTAGGGATGGGACTAGGATGAACCAATCAGAAACTGAGATTAGCCAATCAGAATCCTGATTGAGAACAGACCAGTGATATTGGCCATGTCCATTCCAAGGGGCCATAGGAATGGCCATAATCTCAACAAGAACCGAGGCGCAACTCTGACTGCAGTGTGAGGATCAAACCCCACATGACCCAACTGTTTAGCTCTCTCTCTGCCTGGCCCCATGTCCTCCTTCCCTCACATAGAGTAAATCAGCTCCCTTGAATTTGCCTCTGGGTCCTCAAGCTCAGATCCCAGCATTCCTAGCATTCTTCTGTGTAATTAAATTGGCACTTTTCTATTGAGCTTTATTTGTGTTGCTCAGAAACAGGATGGACGGTCAGATTCATCATTCATATCTACTATTAAGTCAGGGAGAGGAAAAGATGTGGAATGAAATCCTTATGAGGGGGTGGTAATGAGAGTCTTATGGCAGAGGGCCTTCCCACTCGCTGCCCTACAGCCACTCTAAAGCATGTCACTTATGTGGAACACAAAGCATTATGTGGATGTGTGCTTTTGTGGGTTGTATTGTGTGTGTGTCAGGGTCTATGTCTTTGTGCTCTGCGTGTGTGTGTGTGTGTCAGCAGCAGCCAGGATGATACACCATGCAAACCGCAGAGACCCACAATGCAGCAGTCAGCTTGACAGAGTAGAGGGAGGGGCTGGAGATGTTGGTGAGAGATGGAGACAGAGAGTGGGAGAGAGAGTGTGTGTGCGTGCGTGCAGGCATGTGTGTGTGTGTGTTTGAAAGAGAGAGAGAGAAAGAAAGAGGAAGTGGTATGATGGAGGAAGGGAACATTCTCAGTTGGGGGTTCACATGTAGGCCTACATATTCATGTCCCCCCTCTAACCACAAGGGGGAGTCCAAAGCAATGTGAGCAGAGGTTGCACCCTGGTACCATCTCATAAGCAGGAGCTTGGCTGATGGCTGGCGAGCGTCTCTGTGGACCATCGCTATTGGGGCAGCTACAGTATAGAGAGAGATAATATTTCACACACCTGAGTGAGATTCCTAGAGATTGAAGAACACAGACACACACACACACACACACACACACACATACACACACACACACACACACACACACACACACTCACACTCACACTCACACTCTCTCACACACACACACACACACCAAACAGGGCAACCTGAGAAGATTTGCTGATGCAACAGTTACCCTGTTATGCATGTATTCTCTCTGTCGTTCTCTCTCTCTCCACTCCCCTTCGCTTCCCTCCCCCTCTCTCTCCTCCTCACAGGGGCCCTTTGAAGAAAAACACAGGATGCCTCATCACTACAGCATGTACTGCATTCCATGTAACTGGCAGTGTTCACCTTGCAAAACGATGGAATGTGAATGAATAGTTTAACGGAATGTAAATAGGCCTTGTTACGAGCGGCTAAGAAGAAGCTAATGAGTTGTAAGCTCATTTCACTATGATTTGAAAGTGAAGCCCATAATTAAAGGGAAACTGTGGGATTTTGGCAATGAAGCCCTTTATCAACTTCTCCAGAGTCAGATGAACTTGTGGATAGCATGCTAGCAGATACTCTTAGACTTCCAGTCATGACGCTACAGTAACTCTAGTCAGCATTGGCTCGCAAAACTACATCAAAGTTCCTTTGAACTGGATACAGAGACATAAAAATTGTATCCATGAGTTCTTCTGACTCTGGGGAAGTAGATAAAAGACCTCATTGCTAAAATCCCGAAGTATCCCTTTAAATCATTCTAACCCTCTCGCCTTCCCTCAAAAGTCTCAACCAGAGGTCAGGGTAAAGTCAGCCAGTCGAGCCAGCTATTATTGCAAAGTTCTGAGGGATAAGTTGTGTCATTGTTCGGAAAGACGTTATTGTGTATCTGACTGGGAACCGGGTGTTTCAGTCTGAAGAGATGTACCCTCGGCCCAGACACCAACTGAGATGGCTTTCTGTAGAGGTACATCTAGAGCCAGTCTCTCGGAAAGCCAGTTTTTTTTCCTTCCTCCAAAATGTCACAAGTGTTTTCGAGAGCGGTGCCGAGAGACGGGCTCTGACCTTGTTTCCTTGACAGTTTTACATTGGAGATTGAGCTGTGAATTTGGGTTAAGTCCCAGAGAGAGCTTAGTCATGCTGGTTCTACCTGTTAGAGAGAGGGACCCGTCGGTCTAGTTCCCCTGATGGGCGGGTGGGAGATACTCAGCCCTGAAAACACGTTGAACCCTGTGCCTCCCCTCTCTCTTCCCTCTCCCCTGCTGCAGGGACATGTAATAGTGTGCATGGTCTGCAATGATGTAGGGAGGTGCTGGGGTCACTGACGGAGTGGTGTTGCTTCTCTGTCTAGACTACCAAAGTGCTTTCAGCCACCATGTCTCTCTTGATCAGTGTAGGACAGAGTAACAGCAGCCAAGGACAGGGTAGCGAATGGCTGCCTCTCTCTGTCCTCTGTTATCCTCTTTCCCCCTCTCATTCTCATCTCCCTGTCCTTTTGGTTATCCCCCCCTCTTCTCATGCCCTCAGTCGAAGCCTTCAGTCCTCTCACAACCCCGCTCTCATTCTAACTGCACGGATAGGGCACTGTTCAGCTTCAAATACGTTATTTCAATGACTGTGGAATTGCTTTTGCTTTGGCTTTGTGCTCTGTTTTCGTCCTAGAGTCTGGAAAAGCATTCAAATAAAATTAGTGATTGTTTTCTCTCCACATAGCATTCCTGGTGTGACATTGGATGAAACTATGCTAAACAAATTGCCACTGAACATGTGATAAAATGGTGGGTGGTACTTTCCAGAATACAAAAACTAAAAACAGATGAGGTCATCAACTCCCCTCTTCTCTCAGTCCTGTCTCTACTCTCTAAAACTTCGAAGTCATATTAGTTGAAGTCGTGTGACGCAAACACCTTGGACTCAATCAGTATCCCTCTGTGTGAATGATTATCAAGAGGAAGACAGAACATCACAGCCAAATAATGATCTATTCTTTCTGGTGCCATAGTGTCTTTCTAGTGGAGACCGTAGTCTATTTCTCATGTTGTAGTAAGCTCCTAAAACAACCACAGAATATTTCACATGACAGGGAAGTGGTAACCTAAGACTAAGAAATTGTAGGTACACAATTCCCTAACGGCATTGATCTATGATTGCATACCAGGAATAGCTTTTGCATACCAGAAATAGCTTTCTAACACCTTCAAACATTCATCATTATCACAAGCTGTCATGAATATTCATTATGTTCCTCTCTCTTTTCAGTCAGATTTGCTAAACTAGACTAGTGTGAGGAATTTGGGGGCATAATACTCTTTTTGGGATTTGGTTTTCAACAGACCAGCCTTGTTTTGCATACTGGTTGCAACTCCGCCACTCAGATCAAATATTCCTCTGCACCATAAAATGAATGCAGCAGAAAACAGTGTTAGGGATCAGGCCATTGGGTTAATCGTTACAGCAGGAGCAAGGGCTTGTCAGCAAACAATGGTTTATGTTTAGCGCTATGGCAATTGAAGTAGATATTGATATAAGACATCAACATTTTGCCTAGGCAACAGTCTCTAACATTAAAGCTGTGCATTGTTTCCTGTTTTCAATCTGTTGATCAGGAACTTAAAGATGCCGTCCAGGATCTTAAGCACAACAAGTTCGTAACATATTGTACAAATTGGATTTGGAACATATCATTCAAATACATTTTTATATACATACAGTGTACATTGCATTCGGAAAGTATTCAGACCCCTTGACTTGTTCCACATTTTGTTACGTTACAGCCTTATTCTAAAATTTATTAAATATGTATTTTCCCCCCATCAATCTAAAACACAATACCCAATAATGACAAAGCAAAAACAGTTCCCATTTTATTTTAGCAAATGTATTGAAAAAATATATATCACATTTACATAAGTATTCAGACCCTTTACTCAGTACTTTGTTGAAGCACCTTTGGCAGCGACTACAACCCAAGTCTTCTTGGGTATGATGCTACAAGCTTGGCACACCTGTATTTGGGGAGTTTCTCCCATTCTTCTCTGCAGATCCTCTCAAGTTCTGTCAGGTTGGTTTGGGAGCGTCACTGCACAGCTATTTTCAGGTCTCTCCAGAGATGTTCGATCGGGTTCAAGTCTGGGCTCTGGCTGGGCCACTCAAGGACATTCAGATACTTGTCCCAAAGCCACTCCTGCGTTGTCTTGGCTGTGTGCTTAGGGTCGTTGTCCTGTTTAAGGTGAACCTTTGCCCCAGTCTGAGGACCTGAGCGCTCTGGAGCAGGTTTTTATCAAGGATCACTCTGTACTTTGCTCTGTTCATATTTCCCTTGATCCTGACTAGTCTCTCAGTCCCTACCGCTGAAAAACATCCCCACAGCATGATGCTGCCACCACCATGCTTCACCGTAGGGATGGTGCCGGTTTCCCCCAGACCTGATGATTGGCATTCAGGCCAAAGCGTTCAATCTTGGTTTCATCAGACAAGAGAATCTTATTTCTCATGGTCTGAGAGTCCTTTAGGTGCCTTTTTGGCAAACTCCAAAAAGGGCCTTTTAATGAGGAGTGGTTTCCGTCACTCTACCATAAAGGCCTGATTTATGGAGTCTTGCAGAGATGGCTGTCCTTCTGGAAGGTTCTCCCCTTTCCACAGAGGAACTCTGGAGCTCTGTGAGAGTAACCATTGGGTTCTTGGTCACCTCACCTTCCCCGATTGCTCAGTTTGGCTAGGCAGCCAGCTCTAGGGAGAGTCTTCGTGGTTCCAAACTTCTTCCATTTAAGAATGATGGAGGACACTGTGTTCTTGGGGACCTTCAATGCTGCATAAATGTTTTGGTACCCTTCACCGGATCTGTGCCTCGACACATTCCTGTCTTGAAGCTCTACGGACAATTCCTTCGACCTCATGGCTTGGTTTTTGCTCTGATACACACTTTCAACTGTGGGACCTTATATAAAGACAGGTGTGTGCCTTTCCAAATCATGCCCAATCAATTGAATTTACCACAGGTGGATTCCAATCAAGTTGTAGAAACATCTCAAGTATGGTCAATGGAAACAGTATGTACCTGAGCTCAATTTCGTGTCTCATAGCAAAGGGTCTGAATACTTATTTAAATAAAGTATTATGTACTTTTTCTAAAAACCTGTTTTCGCATTGTCATTATTGGGTGTTGTGTGTAAATTGATGAGGAAAATGTTTTATTTCATCCATTTTAGAACAAGGCTGTAATGTATCAAAACATGGAAAAAGTCAAGGGGTCTGAATACTTTCCGAATGCACTGTATATATTGTGCAGAACGTAGCATATAATACGAAATGGATAACGTAGTACACAATTGGATGACGTAGTACACAAAAAACGGGGACCCCATTTGGCTTGTTAGCACCATTTTTAAAACTACTGCCTGAAATTATACAAAAGTTATGGAGCATCACTTTAAAGCTAAATGGTTGTCACGTTCCTGACCGGTTTTCCTTTTTCTTGTATTTATTTAGTTGGTCAGGGCGTGAGTTGGGTGGGTTTGTCTATGTTTGATTTTCTATGTTGGGATGTTTGTGTTCGGCCGGGTATGATTCTCAATCAGAGACAGCTGTCAATCGTTGTCCCTGATTGAGAATCATATTTAGGCAGCCTGGGTTTCACGTGTGTTTTGTGGGTTTGTCTTCCGTGTAGTCGTTGTGCCACACGGGACTGTTTGTCGGTTTGATTTTCTATTTGTTATCTTGCTTCATATAGTGTTCAGTTCGATGCTAATAAATTATGGACACTAACCACTCCGCGTGTTGGTCCGATCCTTCTCGCCTCTCCTCGTCCGAGGAGGAGGAATATGAAAGCCATAACAATGGTTGGTTCAAGAATTATACCATAGATCAGATATTGAGTTCATATTGACAGGTTATTAGATAACCCCTAAGGTGTTCCACTGGGCTCAATTCCTGATTTCAGTACCCCTCTTCTAAAAAGACATCAATATAACTTTTTTTTTTTTTTTAGATGGAATGGTCCTTTTAGTTTTTTAAAGTGGCATTGCATGTTTGGGGAGGCAGAGCAGTACACACTATACAGGCCTAGCATGTGGGTTTGGTCTGCTCTCTCTGAAAGAGCAGTTTGCCCAATGCTAAGTATAGGCAGGCAGCCTGCAGGAAGGCACAAGGCAGGGCCAGTAATCCTATTGTCTGCTCTCCCAGAGCACAGGAATATTTAGCCCAGCTCCGCTGTGTGGGACCAGCATGGCCTCCCTCCACCAGAGCAGAGCTCCTCCCTCTCAAGGAAAATGGGCAGCGTGGCACTTGCAGTGGTTACCACACCACACACCCTGGATCTCATTTTGCCCAGATTACCAGCTGGGAAGGCCAACCACAAACTGTACTTACTCCAAGAGTTCTCATCAGCTTGCATGATCCAAATGGTACAGTGTGCACAGTGTATGGAAAATAATATAATATATAGGTGATGTGGCAAGATGTTTTGAGTTTGCTTCCTCACAGGCAATGCAATTGGCTTCTCCTATTAAGATTAGTGGGTTGAATTTTATCCGGATCCTGTGTCTCTGCCAATAACAGAATGGCAGGCATATGGCACTGCCGTAGGCGGAGGGTTAGGTGACGGTGGGAGGGCGGTGGGTTCAGAATGGGGAGTAAGAGCTTTAATGAGGCACGGAGGAGGGTGAATGAGGGAGCCACAGACGGAGGAAGCGCAGTGATCCTATGGCCCTATAAAATTTTGTTGTTTTTGTTGCCTGATTCCGCAATTTTTTTCTCCCAAATTCCGTTTTCGCCATTTTGTTTTTCAAAATTTCCATTTCCCCTAGATTTTTCTGGTTTTCGCTCTCAAAATCACCCATTTAATTTTTTTATAGAAAAACAACTAAATTGGATGTTTTAAGTCCACAACAATGCTTAAACCACATCAGGAGACCACGTTTGAGGTGTAGTTGCCCTTTAATTCCAGTGGCACCTTGCAAGAGGCTGTTGTTTAGCAGTGTTTTTGTAGGGCACATGTGGTAGAGTTTGCATAACACATACCTACAGGATTGATGCAAATAATGATCAATAATCAATAATAATTATGATATCGTTATGCCAGGCAAGCATAGGATTCTTTGTAATTGGCATTTAATAGAGAATGTTTTTGGGAAAGCCTTTCCATCTACCAGAAGAGTTAGCTGCGAGCATCATATACAGTACACTCGTTGCCTCTTCAGAAAGTTGTGGGAAATATCAATCACTGATGCATTCTGTTTATGTCTTTTGATAAACTTGGGCATTTATTTTTATTATTTTATACATTTAGGTGATTCCCTACTAATTTCAACACATTTTTGAATATTGTTGAATTCCGTTTTATTGTCTGGGTTTGTAAGGGCTGTCGCTCTCCTCATCCTCGGACGAGGAGAGGAGAGAAGGATCATCAGACCAAAATGCAGCATTAGGGAAATAAGCCATCTTTTATTTAACACGACGATGGCAACACGAAAAAACAAAACACTTTCAAAAATACAAAACAAGAAAACGACGTAGACGAAACCTGAACATAAACTTACATAACTAAACGTAACACTTACGGACAGGAAACAGACTACATCGAAACGAACAACCGAACAGTCCCGTATGGTGCAAGACATAACACAGATACGGAAAACAATCACCCACAAACAAACAGTGAGAACACCCTACCTAAATATGACTCTTAATTAGAGGAGAACGCAAAACACCTGCCTCTAATTAAGAGCCATACCAGGCAACCAAAACCAACATAGAAACAGATAACATAGACTGCCCACCCAAAACACATGCCCTGACCTAAACACATACAAAAAACAACATAAAACAGGTCAGGACCGTTACAGAACCCCCCCCCTCAAGGTGCGAACGCCGGGCGCACCAGCACAAAGTCCAGGGGAGGGTCTGGGTGGGCAGTTGACCACGGTGGTGGCTCCGGCTCTGGACGCTGTCCCCACACCACCATAGTCACTCCCCGCTTCTGTCTTTCCCTCCCAATGACCACCCTAAAACTAACATCCCCTAAATGAATGGCCAGCACCGGGAGAAGGGGCAGCACCGGGACAAGGGGCAGCACCGGGACAAGGGGCAGCACCGGGACAAGGGGCAGCACCGGGACAAGGGGCAGCACCGGGACAAGGGGCAGCACCGGGACAAGGGGCAGCACCGGGACAAGGGGCAGCACCGGGACAAGGGGCAGCACCGGGACAAGGGGCAGCACCGGGACAAGGGGCAGCACCGGGATAAGGGGCAGCACCGGAACAAGGGGCAGCACCGGGACAAGGGGCAGCACCGGGACAAGGGGCAGCACCGGGACAAGGGGCAGCACCGGGACAAGGGGCAGCACCGGGGTAAGGGGCAGCACCGGGACAAGGGGCAACACCGGGACAAGGGGCAACACCGGGACAAGGGGCAGGTCCCGGCTGATATACTCAGGCAGATCCTGACTGAACGGCTCTCGACGCTCATGGCTGGCTGACGGCTCTCGACGCTCATGGCAGGCTGACGGCTCTCGACGCTCATGGCAGGCTGACGGCTCTCAACGCTCATGGCAGGCTGACGGCTCTCGACGCTCATGGCAGGCTGACGGCTCTCGACGCTCATGGCAGGCTGACGGCTCTCGACGCTCATGGCAGGCTGACGGCTCTCGACGCTCATGGCAGGCTGACGGCTCTCGACGCTCATGGCAGGCTGACGGCTCTCGACGCTCATGGCAGGCTGACGGCTCTCGACGCTCATGGCAGGCTGACGGCTCTCGACGCTCATGGCAGGCTGACGGCTCTGGCTGCTCATGGCTCGCTGGCGGCTCTGGCAGATCCTGTCTGGTTGGCGGCTCTGGCAGATCCTGTCTGGTTGGCGGCTCTGGCAGATCCTGTCTGGTTGGCGGCTCTGGCAGATCCTGTCTGGTTGGCGGCTCTAGCGGCTCCTGTCTGGCGGGCGGCTCTAGCGGCTCCTGTCTGGCGGACGGCTCTGTAGGCTCATGGCAGACGGGCGGCTTTGCAGGCTCATGGCAGACGGGCGGCTTTGCAAGCTCATGGCAGACGGATGGCTCAGACGGCGCTGGGGAGACGGATGGCTCAGATGGCGCTGGGGAGATGGATGGCTCAGATGGCGCTGGGGAGACGGATGGCTCAGATGGCGCTGGGGAGACGGATGGCTCTGGCCGGATACGGCGCACTGTAGACCTGGTGCGTGGTGCCGGAACTGGAGGCACCGGGCTAAGGATAAGCACCTTCCTACTAGTGCGGGGAGCAGGGACAGGGCACACTGTACTCTCAAAGCCCACTCTATAACTGATGCGAGGTACCGGCACTGGTGACACCGGGCTGAGGACAAGCACATCAGGATTAGTAGGGGGAGAAGATACAGTGTGTACAGGGCTCTGGAGACGCACAGGAGGCTTTGTGCGTGGTGCCGGAACTGGAGGCACCGAACTGGATACACGCACTACAGAGAGAGTGCGTGGAGGAGGAACAGGGCTCAGGAGACGCACTGGTAGCCTAGTGCGCAGTGTAGGCACTGTAGGTACTAGGCTGGGGCGTGGAGGTGGCGCTGGAAATACCGGACCGTGGAGGCGTACTGGCACTCTTGAGCATTGAGCCTGCCCAACCTTACCTGGTTGAATGCTCCCGGTCGCCCGACCAGTGTGGGGAGGTGGAATAACCCGCACCGGCCTATGTAGGCGAACCGGGGAAACCATGCGTAAGGCAGGTGCCATGTATGCCGGCCCGAGGAGACGCACTGGAGACCAGACGCGTTGAGCCGGCCTCATGACACCTGGCTCAATACCCCATCTAGCCCTGCCAGTGCGGGGAGGTGGAATAACCCGCACTGGGCTATGCACTCGTACAGGAGACACCGTGCGCTCTACTGCGTAACACGGCGCCTGCCCGTACTCCCGCTCTCCACGGTAAGCCTGGGAAGTGGGCGCAGGTCTCCTACCTGCCCTTGGCCCACTACCTCTTAGCCCCCCCCCAAGAAATTTTTGGGTGTTACTTACGGGCTTTTTGGGCTTCCGTGCCAGACGCGTTCCCTCATAACTCCGGTTCCTCTCTCCGGTAGCCTCTGCTCTCCTCAGTGCCTCCAGCTGCTCCCATGGCTTTTCGGGCTTCCAGCCACGTCTCCTTGCTGCCTCCTCAAACCACCGCTCCTGGGCTTTAGCTGCCTCCCTCTCTTCCTGAGAGCGGCGATTCTCTCCTGCCTTAGCCCAGGGACCTTCTCCATTCAATATCTGCTCCCAAGTCCAGAAGTCCTTGTTGCCCTGTCGAGCTTTCCCTTGCCGCTTGGTCCTAATTTGGTGGGTGATTCTGTAAGGGCTGTCGCTCTCCTCATCCTCGGACGAGGAGAGGAGAGAAGGATCATCAGACCAAAATGCAGCATTAGGGAAATAAGCCATCTTTTATTTAACACGACGATGGCAACACGAAAAAACAAAACACTTTCAAAAATACAAAACAAGAAAACGACGTAGACGAAACCTGAACATAAACTTACATAACTAAAAGTAACACTTACGGACAGGAAACAGACTACATCGAAACGAACAACCGAACAGTCCCGTATGGTGCAAGACATAACACAGATACGGAAAACCATCACCCACAAACAAACAGTGAGAACACCCTACCTAAATATGACTCTTAATTAGAGGAGAACGCAAAACACCTGCCTCTAATTAAGAGCCATACCAGGCAACCAAAACCAACATAGAAACAGATAACATAGACTGCCCACCCAAAACACATGCCCTGACCTAAACACATACAAAAAACAACATAAAACAGGTCAGGACCGTTACAGGGTTCCTTGATTCCGTCCGCGTTCTCCTTATCTCGGATTTTATAGGGCCCCCACCGTAGCCGAGGCTTCATCTTGAGGAGGGACTTTTCTGAAGTCCTCTTTCCCTCCAAGACCCCTTCGCCCCTCCCCTGCTGCCGTCCGCGCCCCTCTTGCTATCCCATGGCTCTGTGACTTGTGCTGCGGCCCATCTGTGGACTGCCACATGAGCCTGGCTGCTCTCAGCAGGGCTCCCCTAGTCATGCACAGAGACCGGCACGCTTTAGGATCAACACGCTAATCTCTGTTAACACAATATCCAGGGGCAACTTCAAACGACAGGAAGTGGGAGTTAGCAAGGTCGTTTTGGAGAAACTGAGGCTCTCCTTGTTATGAGCCTATCCCTCGGAAACCATAACAATGGTGATGTGGAATTCATGTTTACATGTTCAATCTGCCAAATAAGAAAAGTCTCTAACTGGTTTATGGTATCAGCTGTGGGGAAACCACATTGTCTTGGCATCTTGAGCCTATAGCTGAACAAGGATACCAGTCTTATAGTATCCCTTGTTATGGATAAATATGTATTTAATGTTCCTGCCTATTTCAATGGTGGTAAGAAATGTAAGTTATGTCTGTTATTCTGCAGAAATTCTTGATGGTGTTTAAGCTGCTTAAGATGTCGCCAATGTGGCACACTAAATCCCTCACGAAACCTATTATTTTGTTTGTGTGTATGTGTGTGTGTGTGCGTGTGTGAGCGAGCGAGTGTGATACTTTATTTGACTAGCTCGAGGTGAAAGGCCAGGAGAAGGGGGACTGTCATAGTAACTTAGAGTAGTTCATAGTTAAATGAAGGCTGTCACCCCACAACTTCAAGGATTTTCACCACTGATGTAATATCCTTGGTGTGAGGGTGGTTCAGTACAGTAAATCCTACATGTATACTATATCTATTACGGTGATGCATGCCATAGCTTGACCGTTACCATTTCAATTAGTTAACAACTCTATGGATGCCATCTTGCTTTTAATATGACATGGATTCTGTCACGCAACATAATAACATTTGCTTCATGGTTTTCAGTTCATTGAAGAAATTCCAATCCAGTCTTGCGTAGCACAGACAAAATGTCCCTTTAGGCTTATTGTGATTCATTTAGGCCACTAAATTGTCAGTTGTTATGTCACCATACTATGTCTAGGAGTGACAAATGCCTTTTTCTCCCCAGCAGGCTATTTTGAGACAGTTGGTAGGAGAGGCCCTGTAGTGGTCTGAATTCACACAAACCAGTTAGAGCTGTTACAAATCCTGTAACATGATATTGTGGGGTATTCACGGCTCCATGTAGGGGAAAAGCAATGGCTTTGACATGACTCTGAACACACAACACCCAATACATAAAATGAACTCAAAGTGGTCATCCCACTTTTGCCTGGTACTTGAAAGATATGACTCTAGAAAATCCCACCTCAACATGCCAATCAACAAGGATTCTGTAGACAGGTGTTGAAAGTGTCACGTCTACTCCTGCTCCCCCTCTCTGGCTCTCATTGTCGCCAGTTTACTCATTATTACGCACACCTGCCATCATTGTTTCGCGCACCTGCGCCTCATGAGACTCACCTGGACTCCATCACCTTTCTGATTACCTCCCCTATATCTGTCACTCCCTTTGGTTCTTTCCCCAGGCATTATTGATTCTGTTCCTGTGTTATATGTCTGTACGCTGCTTGTGTTTCTTGTTTTGTTCCATTTATTATTAAATTAACTCCCTGTACTTGCTTCCCGACTCCTAGCGTACTCGTTACAGAGTTTCCATACAGCTAAATTTAAGGTTTTACAGTAAGTCACTTCCCACTGGGAACAGACGTCAATTCAATGTCGATTCCACGCTGGTCCAACGCAATTTCATTGGAATGACGTGGGAACAATGTTGATTCAACCAGTGTGTGCCTAGTGGGTTGTATGAGCCTCCAGTTTATCTGTGCTCAGAGTGTAAATCTTGGCACATACTGTATACAGGTGTCAATGCTGTTGATAAAATGACTAAACTGGGAATAATGTTGCTACCAAATCAGTGCCTTCTCTGCACAATTTGCCCTTCACAGTTGGGAGAATGTTGCATTTCATGATGGAGGGGTATTCAGACTGCCGCTGTGCTGTTGTCGTGCTCTGAGTTCAACCTCTCCTTTCTACTAACAGTAGAGGAAGGAAGGAGGAGATGGAGTCGGATAAAGACTGGTGATTTATCCCCAGAAACCTGTCATAGCTGTTATCAACTTTCAATTTACACAGTTCCCATATTAGTGAATACAGCAGCACGTGGGTGGGTGGGTTGGAAGGTGAGTCGGTGTGTACAGTACAGTATGTGTGTCTGTTGCCTAAAGAGAAGGCTGTACCTACCGTTGTGCAAAGTGAATGGCTGTTTTGTTCTCAGGAATGGCCTCTTCTGATCTTGAGGCCTGCCTCTTTCAAGTACACGGAAACACACACACACACACACACACACAAACACGCGCGCGTTTGTTCTGCTATCCTTGTGGGGACCAAACAATTGATTCCCATTCTTAATCCTGTTTTCCCTAACCCTTAACCTAACCTTAACCCCAAACCCCTAACCTTAACCCAAACTCCTACATAACCCTAAACCTAACCCCTAACCCTAATTCTAACCCTAAACCTAACCCCTATGCCTAAAATAGCATTTTTCCTCGGAAGGACTGGCAAAATGTCCCCACTTCATAATGTTCCTTGTTTTACTATCCTTGTGAGGACTTCTGGTCCCCACAAAGATTGTAAAACCAAAAACACACGCACACACACAGTCCCTGTGGAAATGGCCCGAGGCGTCTGTTGCCTGGGCTGCTGCTGTGACAGGTTGGGATCATAGATCTTGATACACTGCCTTTAACTGCAGGAGCAGAGGGCCGCTGCAGAGGTGGGGGCAGATTCTCTCCCTCTATATTTTCTCTCTCTCCTTCCATGTCCTGTGTCTTCCTCGTCCCTCTCTAATGTAACACACATGTGCATTGCAAACAGAGATGGTCTCTTGTCCTCTGTCTCCTATTGCCCTCTTTCCAACCCCTCCCACCCCTCTCTCTCTCTACCCACCGATAGTCATCTAATTTATAAATAATTCACCGGAACAGGACAGGCTCTCTGGTATGGCTGTCTTAAGTAAGCAGGGACTGTGATGTAGCCATGTCACCACAACAGGCCTGAAATCCAATGTAATTTCATATATATTAGTTTAACAGTCATGTGGAGGGAAGGAGATTGACCATATTGGGGCTTTTTTCTAACACCATCCTTTCATTAATCAACATTAAATTGTTTTCTGTCAGTATGCAGCTACACAATTTGCATTTATTCAGCATTTATTTTGAATTCCAATCATTTTTGTCATGTTTGAGCCTCAAGCAACCCACAATGAAAGGATTTGTCATTCTTCTCAGTTTTTAGAAGAACTTGTTTGTGCATTTTGATGACTGTGCACGGCCACATCCACATTATTGCATGATGGTAATGGTATGCGTTCAGTTGTGCAGTTACCAGGAAGTTGTTCTCTACGCTGAAGGGCAAAAACACATGCTGTGTACTTCTGTGGTCTGGCTGGCCCCACAGTAGCAATTTGGATCAAGGTGACCCACCAGAGAATGAATGTTCATCTTTCATCTAATCTTTCATCTAAAACACACACGTGGTGGCTTCTCACATACCCTCCACCATTGTTCACCAGGCAGCAATAGCAGGCGTAAAAAGCATGACGTAATAGTCTTCAAGGGCATTGACTTTTAGTAAATGATTTCTTTATTTTAAGGGTGAGTGAGTATTGCGTGTCAGATTTCACATCAAGTGATATGGAGTGGTGTAAAGTACCTAAAGTACTACTTAAGTCATTTTTTTGGTTATCTGTACTTTACCTTGCTATTTATATTTTTGACAACTTTTACTTTTACTCCGCTACACTCTTAGAGGAAGGCCCTATCTAGAATCTAAAAAAGGTTTTCGGCTGTACCCATACGAGAACCCTTTGACAAACCATTTTTGGTTCCAGGTAGAACCTATTTGGTTCCAGGTAGAACCCTTTTGGGTTCCATGTAGAATCACGCCGTCTGGTTTGCTTAATATAAGGAATTTGATGTGTAGCGTTTACTTTTACTGAAGAATAACAATTCAGTACTTTTTCCACCATTGTACTTAAAGGGAAGAGAAGCCAAATGTGAGTTGGCTTGGGGGTGTGGTTTGATGTGGGTGTATCTTGGGTGTCCTAGCCACCTCCAAGACACGCCCATCTGTCAGAACCTTTCCCACAGCTGTTTCCCCCCACTCAATGCCAACAAACAAACTTCCTGCAGGTTGAGTTCAATAACTACAGGCAGATGCATGGTGAGATGCCGGAGGAAGTGTTGAATAGGTCAGTAGCCTACATAGCAATATGAGAAGAATGCAATAGCTGAATTTATGTAGATATTCTAAACTAAGGGTTTTGATAACTTTCAAATGTAGAATAGAAGCAGTGTTCTGCTAATATAGAGTACAAATGTCATTCCCAGCCGATACAGATACTGTACCTAACAGCATTTTTCTTGTGGTAATGGGGCTGCCTTGGAAAATATGTCAGTGGTGTCCCGTGTACAACAGGAGTTCCCTGATCCTGGTGCAGAATACACAGGGGTTCTCCCTCCCCATATTGACTGATACCATTCAATTTAAAAAAAGACAATACAAGTAAAAGTTGGGTCTAGTGAAATGTTTATACCGTGTGCCAGGTCTCTCTTCATTCAGAGACATCAGCATCAAGCGTGTCTGTCAGTCTGGACTTCATCACAGCATCTTGCATCAAGTCTCCATGTGCTGGCTTTATACATGTTTCTGTGAACACATACACACATAGTCACTGTTCTATTACCAATGGGAGTTAGGATCGGTAATATCTCATTCACAAACAGGTATTAAGTTTAAGTTTGAATAGGTCATACTAAACGTACCTAATTCTAGTCTCCCCATCGATGACAGTTGGTAAGCAGGCTGGAGGTGAATTCTTTGCCAGATTCCCAGAGCAACACGCACGCACGCACGCACGCACGCACGCACGCACGCACGCACGCACACACACACACACACACACACACACACACACACACACACACACACAGACCACTGATTACATTATCAATGGTGGTTATGATTAACCTGGTGGAACCAACCTGATTGCTGTGTTCACCTTTGTATTTCACTTCAGATATCCGAAAATGAGAAGTGAAATAGAATGGTGAACACAGCGACCAGACTGGTTCCACCAGGCTAGGTTACTGTACCACCAACTGAATTTTCCTGTGCCCGGAGTACCCCTGCACTAGCAGCATGGCAAAAGGGGGAATTTACTCATTGTGACTCACTCAGGTTCCAAACTCAATTTTAGAAAAGGGATTAGTTGTTTTTTAGGGGCAGTCTCTCTTTAAGTACAATTAAAACAAGATACTTTAAGACTTTTTCTCAAGTAGTATTTTACTGGGTAACTTTAAACTGGAGTCATTTTCTATTTAAGTGATAATGCCCGAGAAGCCGGTGTTTGGAGGATATATTGACACGGGTGTTGTTCGTCTTGGGCCGGCAAACCGTGCCAATATATCCTGCAAACACCGGCTTAGAGCGCATTAAGAACATATTCAAATAATGATTAACATATTTTCAGTAAAAACTTTATTTTGATGAATTTATTCATACTATTTCATCCTTCCACAAGACATTGTGCCGATACAAATCTAGGGTTGCTACCCAAGCCGGCTGGTCGTTCATTCTATCGGTTCGGTTGCCAGAGACACGACCCAGTCGTTCAGTATTTTTGCTCTGTATCTATGGATGCGACCCAGTCGTTAGTTCTAAATGTTCTATTGCCATACTGACTGGAAACGTTCTTATCCCTTTCTTGCTAGCTAGCCAACCACGGCTAACTTACAGTCGCGTCAAACAGTGCATAAAATAAAAGCAAAGTAGCTCTATTTGCATTTGTTTAAGCTGTTTCCTAGTGACATTTATTTGGATACATCCATATCAATGAGCTAATGAGGCGCGATTACACCTGGCATAGAAAATGTGCTCTCTGATTCAAACACAGCTTTAGACTTCTGGGTTATACCATTCTATTCATTTATTTATTCTGCATCCGCTGGTACCATTAGTCTGCGTGATTAATGGGTGCTGAGTTTTAATGGTGTTCGTGAGACAAGGGCGGATCCCGATGTGAGCCGGGTCATTTTTACAAAAACATCTGTAGAGTCAAAGTGGTTTGAAGTACAAACTAGTTAAAGCTGTCTATGACAAGCTGAGACTCTTACAAGCACGCACATGTTTTGCTCTATGATGCTCACAAGCTACACAATAGTCATTAGAAGGTTAGGGGTTCTTCTATATACATAGATCACAGGAAATCCCAGGACATCATTTTGGTTATACTGCAATAAGCTCACATACAGTAGTTGCTGTCACAAACTCCAAACTCCACACATTTGTCACTGATTAGTTGGATATTAATTTCACACTGAGCAAACAATTCCTGTACTTACAGCATTCATATAAATTAATTTGTATTTGATTTTTGCATTGGCTAACGTTTTTTATTTTATTTTCATTTTTACATTTGTCAATAAAACTCATGAATGCAACTGTTTATGTCAACTTGTTTTGTGTTCTACTTGTAGCCCTGGTTGTCCTGAAATGAAAATGATAAAACATTTCATTGTGAGGCTAAATATAAGGACTGGACATGCAGATAAATTAAAGTCAGATAAATGAATAGCCATTTTTTTCTGAGGCCTTGGGATTGATAGGGTTAACAAAGAGACACACCCATTCTCCCTTGATGCATCAATCAACACTTTTTTCCCAAACAACTGCCATTTATGCAACTTAATAATGAAGAGACAGAACATTTTAGAGCATATTGAGTCTTCTTTATTTTGTAAGGTTTGAAAATGTGAAATCAGAATAGTAATACATTTTACTGTGAATGAGTTACAGCCTTTTTAGTAAACAGTGTTCTTTTTCTAGAATTCTATGTAATGTTCCGTTATCAGACACTTTCTTATGGGGTTTGTGTATAATACACATATCTGCACCCAAACAAGTTACAAATGTCATTTAGTCGTATGATATGATAAGTAAAGACACACACAAGTAATATAATATTAATAAATCATTAACTTTATTGAAAGAACTTTATTGAGGGGAATACATTGTCTCGTTTAAACTTGAAAACTAAGTGCAAGTTACATCGAAAATTGGAATGGAAAAACATGATAAGAATAAGGCATATCATAACAATAATTGGCTTTTACAACTTCAATTTCTTCTGTACATACATTCCATTAGGCGTTTAGCCTAATACACAAACAGTCAGAATGGCAACAAATTAAAAGCATGCAAGGAAGGCGAAATGACCAGTGACAATCCGAGTCACTGGGTGAAGACTAGTTGTCCCTTTCCTAGTGCCTATGTCTGCATTGAGTCACATTCACTGGTGTACCACAAATTAATAACATTTCGATCCCCTACGATGCATAAATGATTTCCCTTGCAATCTGGTGTAACACAAACAAACCACGTCATATCCTCCTTTCTATCTTTCCTGTAACAAAGCCAACAATTTCTAGAATAGTCATCCAGTACATTGAAGTTCACCTAGGCTCAGCTAGGCTGTGAGAGTGAGGGTGTGATTGTCCCCCAGCCTTGTCTGCAGCCTTGGCAGCATGTTGTCCAGTCTCTCCAGCCCCTGTCTGTCCTTGACACTGTGGGGACAGATTATATTGACTGTCTGGTGCACAGGTGACAGTGTCGTCCTCCTCATGAAGGTCTGAGAGCTGACAGTCCACCAGTGTCCTACAGACAGAGGGAGAGAGAGAGAGAGCGATGAAGAGATATAGTATTTAGACCTAATATACAGTATATACTGGATAGGCCTAACAGTACACACCAATAATACATCATTGACAGTTACCAGCTAGACCAACATGATTTATTTACCAAGCTGACTACCAGACTGAGCTTTCATAAGTCATAGCTATTAGCTATCAGCATAAGGGTTAGGCTTCAGGCTTAGGGAACATTCATTATTGCAATAAATTGCCAGCAGGCTTATTATTTTTAGGAATCATATCATATATAAACGGACACATAATGAGATATCTAGCCATGTAGCTAGTTATCTAGCTAGCTAATAATTAAATGGGTATCATACATTTTACTGGTATATAGAAATTCTGCAGCAGCCCTGTCTTGTGGCTGGCTATCTAGCTAGCTACAAATCAAATTAGACATTGTAGCCAGTTCATTTTATCTGTCAGCTAATACCAATGACAAATGCTTTTCATATTGTCAATATGAGCATTTTATTTTGTAGCTACCTTGCCTCGTTTTTGGCTGACTGTCAACTCAGCTTGTTATCAGAAGTTCATTTCACAGATACAACTTATCAATCAGAAAAAATACTCTAAAATGCACATATTATAAATACCAACATAAGTTGTCAAAGTTGTTGAGGCAGATCCCGATGGCAGCATTTGTTCACTTTCAGACACGTCATGATTTCGCCAAGTAGGACACATTCCTGGATTGTCTTTATTATGTTGTCCCTGGACCAACAAATTAATCAACAAATCAGAACATTGTGCACCCTTGTGACATCATCAACATGTGTGGCGTGCACAGCCCTGCCTCCTACACCATGCAGAAGCTAAATCCTGCCCATACAGAAAATACAGAATCACTGTGCAGTCTGCTTTTCAAGAAGTAGAAACATTTTGTTAGCATTTTCCATCTCCGTATCCCACAAGTACCTGCAAAACACCAGTCTCAACGTCAACAGTGAACAGGCGACTCCGGGATGCTGGCCTTCTAGTCAAAGTTGCAAAGAAAAAGTCACATCTCAGACTGGCCAATAAAAAGAAAAGATTAAGATGGGCAAAAGAACTCAGACACTGGAAAGAGGAACTCTGCCAAGAAGGCCAGCATCCCGGAGTCGCCTCTTCACTGTTGACGTTGAGACTGGTGTTTTGCGGGTACTATTTAATGAAGCTGCCAGTTGAGGACTTGAGGCATGTTTCTCAAACTAGACACGCTAATGTACTTGTCATCTTGCTCAGTTGCACAACGAGGCCTAGAACTCCTCTTTCTATTCTGGTTAGACCCAGTTTGCGCTGTTCTGTGAAGGGAGTAGTACACAGCGTTGTACATGATCTTCAGTTTCTTGTCAATTTCTTGCATGGAATAGCCTTAATTTCTCAGAACAAGAATAGACTGACGAGTTTCAGAAGAAAGTTCTCTGTTTCTGGACATTTTGAGCCTGTAATCAAACCCACAAATTCTGATGCTCCAGATACTCAACTAGTCTAAAGAAGGCCAGTTGTATTGTTTCTTTAATCGGGACAACAGTTTTCAGCTGTGCTAACATAATTACAAAAGGGTTTTCTAATGATCAATTAGCCTTTTAAAATTACAAACTTGGATTAGCTAACACAACGTGCCATTGGAACACAGGACTGATGCTTGCTGATAATGGGCCTCTGTACGCCTATGTAGATATTCCATAAAAAATCTGCCGTTTCCAGCTACAATAGTCATTTACAACATTAACAATGTCTGCACTGTATTTCAGCATATATCTGGCATATAACTGCTGAAGGGTATAAAACAATTTCTAGAATGCACAGTGGTCTCCATCATTGGGAAATTGAAAAATATGGAATTACCCAGCCTGGAGTTGGCCATCCGACCAAACTGACGGCCAACTCTAGGCTGGGCAAGAAGAACCTTGGTCAGGTAGGTGACCAAGAACCCAACGACCACTCTGGCAGAACGACAGAGTTCCTTGGCTAAGATGGGAGAACCTGCCAGAAAGACAACATTCTCTGCAGCAGAGTTTCCCAACCTTTTGTTTTTGCACGTTTAGGTTTTTGCCCTAGCACTACACTGCTGATTCAAATAACCAACTCATCATCGAGCTTTGATTATTTGAATCAGCTGTGTGAAGGGGAGAGTCGCTGCACAAAACTTGAAAACTGCTGTTTAGCCATGCTCCTCAACACCTTGACAGAGCTTAAAGAATTTTGAAAGAAATAATGTGCAAATATTGCAAAGCTCGTATGATACTTACCCAAGAAGACTCACAGCTGTAATCACTGCCAACGGTGTTTCTAACATGTATTGATTCAGGGGGGTGAATCCTTATCTAATCATGGTATATTAGTATTTGATTTTTCATTCATCTTTTTTTTAATCAAATTGTTCTTCTAGTTTGAGATTACAGAGTATTTTGTGTAGATCGTTGACAAAAAATGACAATTAAATCAATTTTAATCCCACGTTGTAATAATAAAATGTGAAAAAAGTTCAAGGGGGTGTAGACTTTCTATAGGCACTGTGTAACTTTGTTATACAATCGTATCTTTATGGGAGTGTTTGCAAATGTATAGGTAACACTTTACAATAAAGATGCATTAGCTAACATGTATTAATGCAATATTCCACATGTATAAGCAATTTAGTAAAGCATTTACAAAGCATGAACCATTTTAATATGTTAACTACAATACTAATTAGGACACAATTCATATGAATGAAATAGTATTAAGATTTAACCTGAAATAAATGATGAAATTAACATGAAGCAGGTTCTAGTAATATTTGTGTTGTGTAAAATAAATAAAAAACAAGGATTAGTTTGCATGCTACAACAATAAATTACAAAGGGTCTTTGTGAATTTGGATTGACTTACCATTCAACCAAATTGTTGGTGTCAGAATCAACATGGTTGTGGCAACGTCCAAAATCTGCCCATGTTTTGCCATTCCTTTTCCAGTACAGCTTGAAGAACTGAGATGCAGTAGGATAATCTTCAGGAAATCCTTGGCAGTTTCCTCAAAGTCAATACTCTGCATTGAAAAACAGAACATAGTTTTTTCCCTTTGCATGGAACTATACAGGGGTCCTTACAGCAACATACAGTACATGCTACTACCAGTATGAAGCTATTATTCTAGTAAAACATAACATACTGTTGCACAGGACTTTAGTCTATGCACTATAACGGTGACAAACGGTACCCACAAACTGTTAGGGCCTACATAAAGCTGTCTCAACAGCAGCTCTTTCTCTTCAGCATGAAGTGAACCCTACCACTGCTACTGCTGGCTATCAGCAGAGCCTTGACTGGCAGTGAAAGAGTTCATTCAGCCTCATTTACTGCCTTTTTAAAAAACATAGCTGATATGGCTGACTTGCATAAACAAATGTGATTTCTACTGACAATTGAGATGTACAAACTGCGGCATAAGGGAATGACGAGCGGATAAGAGGCAATCCGTAATTTTGATTAAGACATTAATGAACGAGCTAGGACGAACATAGAAAATATAACTATTTGTTCAGCACTTTTGAAATGTACAGCAACAGAATTCAGAACATGGACAGTTCTTACAGTATTCTCCCTGTACACCAAGTCAGAAACATAGGATAAATAAAGGGGGCATATAAGCAGACAATGAAATCTTTTACAATATTCAATGATTTTATTTCTCTTAAACAGGCGGTAGACTATATATGCACCATCAAGTCAGAACAGTAGGCTAAGGAGGAAAGGGACCAAATTATTAGAGTGAGGCACATGGGCTACGAACAGCTTACTACACAACATACACTTAGTATTACTTTCTTGGCTACAGTATACATATCTTCCTGGCATATTACATCCTTTATGCAGCAGCATACAATACATTTTTGGACTCACCTTGTTTTACTGTGCTCACTTGAACAAGAAGGTGGCGCGGTGGTACTTATTGTGGGCTCTAGAAAGAGGCCCGAAATCCCAACTTGGAATTCCGAGGTTGGATGACCGTTCAAAATTATTTTCCATGTTTTCCCAATCGGAGCTAGTTTTATCCGAGTTCCCACTTGTCTTGAACTCACTGAAGTCTGAGATTTCCCAGTTCCGAGTTTCCAGTTGTTATGAATGCAGCCGAAGTCATCCTCGATTGACAGCATTGCCAATGTATTAAAGCTTTTCTGGCATTACACCCTTTTTCGTGATATCCAAATGGTAGTTATGATCTTGTCTCATTGCTGCAACTCCCCTATGGACTAAGCAAAGGTCGAGAGCCAAGCCGCACTGCTTCTTGACACACTGCTCGCTTTACCCAGAAGCAAGGCGCACCAATGTGTCGGAGGAAACACTGACGAACTGATGACCAAAGTCAGCTGGCAGGCCCCTGCCCACCACAAGGAGTCGCTAGAGCAGGGTGAGACAAGGACATTCCGTCTGGCCAAACCCTCCCCTAACCCAGACAACGCTGGGCCAATTGTGCGCCGCCTCATGAGTCTCCCGGTCGCAGCCTGTTGTGACACAGCCTGGGATCAAACCCGGGGCTGCGCTCCTTTGCACTCGCTGTTGAATTTGCAATTTCAAACTTGTTGTGTAATGTTTATGTCCAATGGCCGATGAGCACTGACACGTTTTATCTCCAGTTTCTCTTCATATGACAAGGATTGAAAAGGATTTGTCAGTAGATTGCCGACTTGATGCATGATGATGACTGCTTGTCTAGCTTGCTAGCTAAGAATTTGGAAGTATGATGTTGACATGATCAGTCGAATCACAGCTACTGCAGATATAACGTGATTTTATGTAATTTTATCTGTGGCCAATGACCTTGAGCCTTCTTGGATGGGCACTTCTAATGTAAGTCTGTGGCAGCAACCAAGGGGCTTGAATTTTCGAGCTCTCCCTGTAGATTTTGTGGTGAAGTACCCCTACGCTCTGTATTTTATGCTGGCTGCCCAACCACCACAGAAAGCACTGAGCTCGGCTGAAACACCTGCATTTTGGAGCTGCCTTCCTCAAGAAAACAAAAAAGAGACCATGTTTGTATGCGGCTTTATTAACTCAATGATAACATTTCTTTTTACATTGTTTGCAAACTGATATGTGATACGTATTAATGCCAAAAAAACATGCAAACAGAAGAAATATATATATATATATATATATATATATATATATATATATATATATACACAGTACCAGTCAAATGTTTGGACACACCTACTCATTCAAGGGTTTTCTTTATTTTTACTATTTTCTACATTATAGAATAATAGTGAAGACATCAAGATTATGAAATCACACATATGGAATCATGTAGTAACCAAAAAAGTGTAATATATATCAACATATATGTGTGAGTGTGCAAAGCTGTCATCAAGGCAAAGGGTGGCTACTTTGAAGAATCTCAAATATAAAATATATTTTGATTTGTTTTACACTTTTTTGATTACTACATGATTCCATATGTGTTTTTTCATAGTTTTGTTTTAGCTAAACAGGTGGGGTAAGCATGGTTGATAAATAAACCTTGCATATGTACAAAATAGACCCAAAAATGTTCATACACCATTTTTCACGCAAAAGTTAGAAAAAAACACAAAAGTTGGAATTTATCAAAACTGAACTTGATTTGAGTCTCACAGTTTCTAGTGGTTGAAGTTTTGCATTGCAAGAAGGTAAAAGTAGCCTAATAGCCTTGTGCAAAAGGGGAATACATGATGACACTAATATTTCATATATAAACATTATACATATAAGCCTAAAACCATTGCAGAATAAATTCCTCACCTTTTCTGGGCATGATGAGTTCATATCCCCGAAGTAGCCATACAGCAAACTACCATACACATCTCTCATTTAATTGGGCCTATTAGATGGACTATTATCATTTCTAATTTTTGCTCTATGCATCCGAAAGGGAGCGCTGTTTATAAAATACAGTAGAATTTAACAGATGAACAGACATTTGATATTTTGCATTGAAGTGTGTAAGTGACCACTGTAAGTAGGGCCTACTGTAGTTTAATTTCTTTCTGAGTAGACAATGTATCAGTACTCGCGGGCAGTCTAACATAATTGAATTCTGTTTACAGGTCCACAAGGATTCAGAAACAATCAGATACAGCTAACGTCACTGCAAAATTAAACATTCTGCCAACACCTCCAAAGACATTTGACCAAGTTCGCCATTGCTATTTCCTTTAGATACGGTCTAGGCCTAATTCCAATAATTCCAAACTATAAAGCAAATAAGGGCGTTATTGTCACCATAAAAGGTGAATGAGGGGAATTTTTCAATGCTCATTCATGTGCGCACCATTTTTTGTAGGTCTGATTTATAACAGGAAACGTGTTTTTTTTTATTATTATTTAACCTCATTTCACCTTTATTTAACCAGGTGTATGTATGGCAAATTGATGAATCTCTATAATTTTGAACATGGCCAGATTTTTCAGAAATGGCTCAAGCAGATATTTAGTGTTAAATTTACCCAATGGTTATGAATGAGGCCCCTGAACTGCCACAATCATCCTATGATGAACAAGGGGAGACACACTCCTTTGACGATCCAGAACCGCCACAGTCATGACAATCTAAGACCGCCATGGTCTTATGACGATCCTAGACCGCCACATTTATATGATGATCCAGCATAACCAGTCATCTAATGACCCAGGACTTGCACAGTCGACCATCCACATTAGGAGAAAATCCGGTTCAGGGAACACTTGCCTCAATGCGTTGATTTCGCACATACTGTAACTTTGTCAACCACGAAACATCTAAAAATACAGCACAAGGATGAAGGGGGTTCGTTGCATATAGTACAATGCAGTGAAATTCCCTAAAAACACTGGCTGGCCATTGCTTTGGAGTTACTAGTTTCATTGATTTGGCATACTCACCTCAATCATTCTGAAGTCTTTGGGTGCAGTGTTAAATGAAGATGTAGCCTATAAAGAGGAAAACTCCACACTCCCCTTTGTCAGTGTTGTCAACATTACTAAATTGGAAACTATACTGCTATCAAATATATATTAGTGTAAAACGACTTGAAACAACCGCTACTGTATGAATTAAATGGAAAAATATTTCAAATGACTGCAGGTTGTTTGCTTCTTACAAGGTTTTGGAATGAACATAACATTACGAATTTTAAAAATGATGTTATTAAATGGTGGGATAGGAAACAATGGGCGTAGTTTGTGCAGTGCTAATTCAAGAGTCTCTTGCTTTTCACTACTTGTTATAATGTATGCCTCAAGAATTTCATGTCCATAATCATTTCTTACTGCCAATGTAAAAAGTAGAAAGGAGTACTGGTTGACACAGTGGATAGCATTGTCACGTTGGAATAAATAATTCGAGAGACAGACACAGGAATGCGTAATAGTTGTTTTTATTGTACCCAATTTATGGCGTGCCGTGTCAAAGCACGGGTACGAAGACCAAACAAACACAGGGTTGAAACCCAAAGAAAAGAGCGAGGAGTACCTCGAAAAAATAACACAAGCGCACAATAAATTTACACAAGGGACGAGACCCGTAATCATTTGCGCAATCCACAATGGCACGAAAGCCAAAACACAGCACAGCTACTCACACAAACCAACGGACATTGTAACAATAATCGACAGCCCAATATAAACCAAAAGGCACATTTATACAAGTACTAATCAGTGGGAATAGGGGACAGGTGTGCGTAATGAAAGTTCCGGAGAGATCTGTGACAGTACCCCCTCCCCCCTCCCCCCCGACGTGCAGCATTAGCAGCGCAGCGACAGCAGCCTCGAGAACGATCACAGGAACTCAGTGCGGGTCGATCAGGACCCAATGCAGCTGCCGAAGTTGCGTCTTCGTTGGACAGGCCAGTTGCCGCTGCCAAAGTTGCTGCGGCGTCGGACAGACCAGTAGCAATGGCGGCGGACGGACCAGTTGTGGCGGCGGCGGACGGGCCAGTTGTAGCTGCTGAAGTTGCGTCGTCGGACAGACCCATTGTGGCGACTTCGGACGACCCAGTTGCAACTGCCGAAGTTGCGGAGGCGCCTGACGGACCAGTCGCAGCGTTGTTGGACGGGCCATTCCCTCTGTCTCCATTAATGGTTGATTATTCTGTCACGTTGGTAACAATGATTCGGGAGACAGGAGCAGAAATGTGTAATAGGATTTTTTATGGAACCCAAATTACGGCGTGCAATCGTTGATCATCCAGGACTGCCACAGTCATGTGATGATCCAGAACCGCCACAGTTTTATGATGATCCAGGACAACCATAGTGATATGACGATCCGGGACGACCAGAGTCATATGAAGATCCAGGACATACACAGTGATATGACCATCCAGAATAGCCACACTCATAATCCAGGCTAATAAGAAGCATGGGATGGCACTTTAGTGATAGCTAGCTAAATGCTAGCAAGCTCACTTTTTGAAATTCATTACTCTTAGCAGGATAGCTCGATGCTAAGCGGTGGTCTATAACAAGGCTGTGGTCTAAAAGAAGGCTAAAAAAGAAAAATGTTTAGTAACATTGTACTTGTAATGTTTTGACTTGAGGTCAATGGTAAAGGAAAATGTACCTCATGTTGAATACCAGTGCAGATTTTGCAGCAGCGCACAGCTGGTCAGTCAGATCCACTATAATTATTTATTTTGGGGTAGACAAGGGGGGCATTGCACATCTTGCGCATGTTGATGATGTCATAAGGCAGACGATGGTCTGATTGGTTGATGGACTTGTTGGTCCAGGGACAACTTAATAAAGACGATACAGGAACGTGTCCTGCTTGGTGAAATCATGACGTGCAACATGCAACAAAACTCACAATTTGCTCAAGCCTGCCATTGACGCATTGATGTCAGTTGTTACTATGGCAATTCAAGATGGCGTTACCCATACCTCTAATAAACATGGTTCAATACCAAATCCTAAAAATAGAGATGTTTCTATGTTAAATGCACATTTTAGTATTAGTGGGTGGAATACATCTCTTTGCTTGGCCTGGCCAAGAAAAAGCAAAGCAGTGCGACAAAAACAACAGCACAGAGTTACACATGGGATAAACAAACGTACTGTCAATAACACAATAGAAAAACCTGTATACAGTGTGTGCAAATGCAGTAAGGAGGTAAGGCAATAAATAGGCCAATAGTGGCAAACTAATTACAATTTAGCAATTTACACTGGAGTGATATATGTGCAGATGAGGATGTGTAAGTAGAAAAACTGGTGAGCAAAAGAGCAGAAAAGCCAAAACAAATATGGGGATGAGGTAGGTAGTTGGTTGGATGGGCTATTTACAGATGGGCTGTGTACAGCTGCAGCGATCTGTAAGCTGTTCTGACAGCTGACGCATAAAGTTAGTGAGGGAGATATGTCTCCAACTTCAGTGATTTTGCAATTCGTTCCAGTCATTGGCAGCAGAGAACTGTAAGGAAAGGCAGCCAAAGGAGGTGTTGGCTTTGGGGATGACCAGTGAAATATACCTCCTAGAGCACGTGCTATGGGTGGGTGTTGCTATGGTGACCAGTGAGCTGAGATAAGGTGGAGCTTTATATAGCAAAGTCTTGTAGATGACCTGGAGCCAGTGGGTTTGGCGACGAATATGTAGCGAGGACCAGCCAACGAGAGCATACAGGTCGCAGTGGTGGGTTGTATATGGGGCTTTGGTGACAAAACGGATGGCACTGTGATAAACTGCATCCAATTTGCTGAGTAGAGTTTTGGAGGCTATTTTGTAAATGACATCGCCGAAGTCAAGGATTGGTAGGATAGTCAGTTTTACGAGGGTATGTTTGGCAGCATGAGTGAACGATGCTTTTTTGCAAAATAGGAAACCAATTCTAGATTTAACTTTGGATTGGAGATGCTTAATGTGAGTCTGAAAGGAGAGTTTGTTTACAGTCTAGCCAGACACCTAGGTATTTGTAGTTGTCCACATATTCTAAGTCAGAACCGTCCAGAATAGTGATGCTAGTCGGGCGGGCAGGTGCGGGCAGTGATCCGTTGAAGAGCATGCATTTCGTTTTACTAGCATTTAAGAGCAGTTGGAGGCCACGGAAGGAGTGTTGTATGGCGTTGAAGCTCGTTTGGAGGTTTGTTAACACAGTGTCCAAAGAAGGGCCAGATGTATACAGAATGGTGTCATCTGCGTGGAGGTGGATCAAAGATTCACCCTACATGAGCCTTTAGATGTTACTTAATCTGATTATTTGGTGTTACTTAAACTGATTATTATCTGAGTAAACTGATTATTTGGTGTAAACACAAATCTGTTAAGTATCTAAATGAGGGAATCAAGCAGCTCATCTTGAAGACTTGTACGGTTGTGCTGTGGGTAGAGGTTCCCAGGTTCCCCTGACTCCATTTAATGGCCCAGAATGATTGTCGGAGTATACAATTCTCTTTTTTTCTGCCTGCTGATGGCTGAGGGAAGGGGGTTGGACAGTGTGACAAAGGCCTGATCTCCCCCATACAGACCCCATGCTGGGACTATGCTTCCCACACATGCATACACACGTACAGCTGCGAACAAACAAACACACACATCGCGCGCATAGTCAGCTTTAAAGTGCCCGCTCACCCCCAGTAGTAGCTTGAAAGAGGTGCCAGTGATCTACAGAGGAAGGGAATCACAGCAGCTTTCAGTGGCTATTAGAGCTAACACCCTGTGGATCAATAAGGATCTGTACTACCACTGAGGTCTGACTAATAGGCTTCTGCAGGCTCGCATATAATGACAGTATTAGCGCAGATGCCCAGATGGATAGCACGTTGGGAGAGAATGATGAACCAGAGACAGATGGAGATAGAGAGATGGAGATACAGAGAGGGGAAATAGGTTACTCATATTAGTTGACGTAAGTGTTCTGAAAATGTTTTTACAGGAGAAATACCCTTTAGTGTTGAATGATCATATTGGTTCCTTTAGCTGACATTTTTAGGGAACGGTTCTGGCTCAAGATACAGAGGAAGTAAGTAGTCCCTTTAAATAAAAAAAGAAAACATCATGTGGTTATAAGAAAATAGCAAATTCACCACAGTGTGTTTTTGCATGAGGAGAAAAATCTGGACTCATATTGGGATGTATCTATCCACCAGGCTGATCCTCCTGCTTGAATAATAAATAATGTTGAGTTTGCCTTGTGGCCACCTGACACCCATTAGCTATACGCCCAGCTGAGGGGCTGGAGTTGGGGGAGCAGCAGCATCTATCTTCTCTCTCTACGTATGCACCGTTTTTAATACAGGCTCATGTTGTTGGGAATCTGCAGCCTCAAGTACCAGGATGTTGGTTTGGGTTTAATTTAATTACTGTCTCAATGTATCTTCCTCATTCTCTCCAAGTCACTGATCGCTTGTCTGACTGTGTCCAACAATATTAATGTAAAAAACATCTTTGTATTCTGTAGAGGTACATGCTATTGTATGCGGAAATGTGGAGGGGATCTGGCTGTTTTACTTGCTACTCATGATCATATGAGTTAAGTACCCATGTTCCTTCCTGTTTTCTTTAAAAGGCACCACTGAGAAATAGCTAAAAGAAAACGAGGTCATTTCCACATATGAAAAAGGACCAGGAAAGCACTTTCAGTTCTGTGCCAAAGCGTTAGTATAAAACACATAGTGTTAGAGTAACTAAGCAATGCAGCTGGGATGCACAACTATGCAACTTATAGGCAGTCTTTAAATCAAGATGCAAGCAGGGCCTCTACCCCAAACCAAAGGTTACTGAGAGCCTAGCACAGAGAGAGAGAGAGAGAGACAGAGAGGGGTGGGGTGGGGAGAGAAAGAGAGAGAGGGGGAGAGCAAGAGAGAGAGAGAGAGAGAGAGAGAGAGAGGGAGAGAGAGAGAGAGAGAGAGAGAGAGAGAGAGAGAGAGAGAGAGAGAGAGAGAGAGAGAGAGAGAGAGAGAGAGAGAGAGAGAGGGGAGAGAGGGGGGGGAGATAGAGAAATGGGTTGTTTAAAGGAGAAAAACCTCACCCCCCAAGTGTAATATCCTCAGTCTGGGGGTACTGCAACTGAATTCCTCATGTTAAAATGTCCACACTATGATCCCATCCCCTCAGAACGGCCTGAAACCATGAAAACTTGGCAAACACATGCCGTTGTTTACAAAAAGAATTATCCTTTAAATGAGAGAAAAATATGTTCATATTTGATGCAGTGTTTTTTTCTCCAGTCCTTGGTTACATAACTATTGGGTTTGGGAGATTTTTATCTCCTCCTTTGAGCAAATATTAAAAAAAGGTTAGCTCGGGGAGCAGGGGAAGTTTTAAACCTCTTGGTCACAATGGAGTTTTTAGAGGTGATATTGACAATAGAGCTGGTTTGTTTTTGTGGAGAACAACGCAACCTTGAATAATGCAAACCCAACCAAACCCCGTTGCTTGTCAAGCTTACTTTAATCTCACTGAAGATCTCTCGATTGAAACGTAAGGGGGATTTAGATAATGATAATTTACAGGACGTTTTCTGAGATAAATATTTTATCCTATTTTCATATACACAACCCATTGGCACAACCCAAGAACACTTCAGACGGGAGAGCGAAAACAACCCAGCGTGTCCATCCACCCAACCCCCCAGCTCTCAAGAACATTCCTTTCATAAATCTGAGGGCCTGAGTATTTCTTGAAGAAATCGGAGCGAGAATTCAGGGTGGCTATGTAGAGGAGCTCATTATGGTGCCGTTGGAAGATGCTTGGAAACCATTCATATCTCCATCGAATCTTCTCTCCGATTTTGATCCACGTCTATAAATACTGTGTGAGATTCCATATATAGTACATATGCCATAGACACTCATGAACACACACACAGACTCATGAACAAACACACACAGATACACACACAAAAATGTGCATCCACAAACACATACCATTTAACTCTCTTGTGCTAATGCATGTGCTTTGGCACCTACATGACAGATACCCTCTCGCCTCTTTTAAGATGTAGGTGCAAGCACCATGCTCAGGAGCATTCCGCAAGGGCCGATGAAGTAGGTGTCAAAACCTGTATTTCCTCACTGCCAGTGAAATTCTACGGCCGTTTCATCCTTCTCTTCCAACCTCTCCATCCACCTGCCCAATTTCATCCCCTGAAACAGTATAAAATGTCTCAAGCCAAAAGAGAGATTAGCTCATTTGTAATGGTTGTGTTCTCCTCTGTATTGCGTCAGAGCTCTTCCTTTCATCCCAGACCCTCATCCCCCACTCACCCCCGCCCACCCCCTTGAAAGTCCCTTCCTCCTCCAAGAATGCACACCCCTCCCCCAACCCCCCTCACCATTTCTATCTCTGAAATGTGGGGAGTGTGTGCTGCCCACAGAAATAGAATGAATAGAACAGGCATCCCCATTCAAGTCATTGATGGCATAATGGGTTGACTGGCAGCCATTTTGAGTGTACCCATGCCAGGAAGTAAAAGCAGGAAGTGTACCCTTGAAACTGTGCTGTGATTTGTTGAGTCAACCCACTGACATTACAAAAAATACATTATATTGTATTAGCTACATCAGTTAGCATAATTTGAATGAACATTCTACATCCCCATGGCAATCCAGCATCAGTTGACAGAACATTCCAAATTACCATGGAAATGATTGTATCACAATTCCAGACAGCCATTGAGAGTGTGCTCGTGAGTTTACCAGTCAAATGAATGCAATAAAGAGGTCAATGGAATACAGACAGTGGGGGATAGAATAAGGATGCAGGATTGCCGCACATTCAACAAATCTGATATAACAAAGTAGATATTAATCAAATCCGTCATGATTGATGTATTGTAACAGGCCCACAATATGGTTACTAAATTCCAATTTGGATATATTTGGCTGTTTTTGCTGCATAACATTTAGAAGTTGTTCCTTTTCCAGTTTAGAAGAAGTGACTGCTAAATGCTAACTCCCGTTCGTATGAGCTGGTAGCATAGCTAGCATATAGACATCTGTGGTGGTAGTCAAAGTCGTTTTTTAACTGCAATGCTGTTGATTGGTGACGATCTATACAAATATTATATTCAGATTTCTACCTCAACATAGTGTGAAATACACATATAAACAATAGCCTAAATGCAGGAAAATGTTGCTAGGGGGCAATGAGGAGATTTGGGATCTTTCCCCGACAGCATATTTCCCCCATGTGTTTCCATGGCATTTCCATTGTTTGGGTCAAGTTCCATTGACCTCTTTACTGCATCTTTTGCCAGGGTCTTTTGCCTCTCTATTCATTATATTTCTATGGTGCTGCCTGCCTACCACAGCTTGAAGTTCCAGTGAGATGGGTTATTATGATGTAAGAGGTAGAGGAAGAGATGACCTATGAAATGGTCTCTGTCTGCATGCATTAACATTGTCATATTTTTCAAAGAAACGCACAGGCAAGCCAAGCTCCACCAAAGAAAATATTTGTAAGGCCGAAGACCTTAGGGACGTTGTTCTAAAGGTAATACAATCAGTCGACCCCTAACCCAAAAGAAACCTGGTCTGTACTTAACTGTAGAAGTTTGAAATTAATGATGTTCTGTAGATACTGTCTCCTACTGCTAATACTGGTGCACTCAATCTATCAGCCAACAACAACAAAGCAATGGACTGATTTCAGTTTTAAAATATCTACATTTTTTGCACCTAGGGTTTACTAAGGGTTACTTATTATAATCAATCATAAAGGTATCTTAAAATACGGTGGAAATAATTATAACATGTTAAAATTGACTAAAATGACCCGTATATTATACAATAAGGCCCTATGTATACTTTTGCCTAATTGATATTGAAGACATAAGAACAAAAGAACAATCAGGTATAACACTATTTTTTTATTCTCCATTCCAAGCCATCACTAAACATTCCTCACTGTTTGCACCACTATAAAAGGCCAAAACTTTTCATCCATCATTTTTTTCATATAGTTAAGGAAAGGATATGTGAAAGTCTAAATTAGATCATTATTGAATGCTATACCAAAAAAACATTTTTAATATTCATCAGCCTCCCACACAAAGACAAGACTATTCATTCCATTCAACATTTCCAATGTCACGTTTTTTGCTCTGTTGTCCAGTTTTGTTTCCGGTTTTCCTATACTCATCCCTCAAATTTCGCTGGCTTTTATCTCACCACAAATGCTGCAAACACAGGCTGCCCCTCTCCAATTACATGTATGGCACAAAGACTCAGTGTGGCACACTGCATCCATGTCTCACATCTCTTCCTACATGTATCTCACTCCCCCTCTCTACACTTGAGTGGTTGTATTTCCTTTTGGTTAATCGGAAACTCCTTTGCCACAAAATACATTTTTATATTTATCTTCAGAAGCCTGTGTTGGAGGTTTTTTCGGATCATTAGGGACATCACATTTATATTAGCTTCAGACCAAGTCTACAGCCTGACTTATTGCCTCACCGATTGCCTCAGGAATCTGGATGTCGCCAGTCAGGTTCAAGTTCTTTTGTAATTCGCAGTCACTTTGCACCTCAACGGCATCCTCTGGCTTGTCAATGCCGTTGACACATTCCTTTTGCTGTGGCTCCGGGGCAGACACGGCAGCCGGCTCGGCCGCCTGCTCCTGACACTCCCCATTGACCTCAGGGGCAGAAGGCTCAGCAGTAGCCTCCACTGCGGAAACAACTTCTTTGTTGTCCAGCACAGCCTCCTCTTGCTCAGCGCTGGCCTCCTCTGCAGCAGCAGGTGCAGCAGATTCTGAAATTATGATCTCCGGGATGGGTTCTGCGATGTCGGCAGCCTCTGGCTCTGCTGCTTCAGTTACTGCATCAGCAGCTTCAGATTCAAGCTCTGCTATGGATTCTTCTACAGGTAGGGGGAGCTCTTCAGCGGCTGGTTGTGGGATGGATTCTGCCTCTGGCTCTGCGGCTGCCTCTGTGGCTGACTCTGACACGGCTTCGGCAACTGATGCAGGCTCCTCCTCCGGGGAGGGTGAAACTGCTTCTGCCTCTACTGGTGCCTCGACCACAGCCTCAGGTTCTGGGGCCTTCCCTGTAACAGTCTCTGTTTCAGGCTCTGGAGCAGCAGGCTCTGGTTCTGTAGTGTCTGTAATCTTTGCTGTCACCTCTGTGGCTTGTTCTGTAGCCTCAGAAGCCTTTTCTGGTGCTGCAGCTAGCTCCACAGAGGCTGCCGCAGGCTCTTCTGGTGCAGGCTCTTTTGGTGCTGCCTCAGGCTCTTCTGGTGCAGGCTCTTTTGGTGCTGCCTCAGGCTCTTCTGGTGCAGGCTCTTTTGGTGCTGCTGCAGGCTCTTCTGGTGGAGGCTCTTCCACTGCTGGCTCTTTTGGTGCTGCTGCAGGCTCTTCTGGTGCAGGCTTTTTTGGGGCTGCTGCAGGCTCTTCTGGTGCAGGTTCTTTTGGTGCTGTTGCAGGCTCTTCTGGTACAGGCTCTTCCACTGCAGGCTCTTTTGGTGCAGTCGCTGGTTCCTCTAGTGCTGCTGGTTCTTCCGGTGCCTCTGTTTTATCTGGTGCTGCTGCAGGTTCCTCTGGTGCTGCCGCAGTTTCCTCTGGTGACGCTGCTGGTTCCTCAGCTGCTGCAGGTTCTTCCGGTGCTGCCACGGGCTCTTCTGGAGCTACGGGCTCTTTTGGAGCGGCAGGCTCTTCTGGAGCTGCGGCTGGTTCCTCTGCTACTGCTGCAGGTTCTTCCGGTGCTGCCACTGGCTCTTCTGAGGCTGCAGGTTCTTCTGGTGCTGCAGCTGGCGCTGGGTCCTCTGGTGCTGCAGCTGGTTCTTCTGAAGCCACTGGTTCTTCTGCTGCTGTCGCTGGTTCTGCTGGTGCTGCCACGGGTTCATCTGGTACAGCCGCTGGCTCTGCGGTGGCCCCCTTGGTCACTGCCTCTATAGCTGACAGGGCCTCTTCTGTCGCTTCTGTGATGGCTACCGCTGTCGACTCCACTGCTCCCTCCACCGCAGCAGACACCTTAGGAGCAGTCTTCGCTGCCAACTCAGCGACCGGAGCTGGTGCTTTGCTCTCCACGGCATGGGCCACGGCCTCAACGGCACTCACAGCAGCCACAGTAATCTCCTCCTTCTTGTCTTTTGGGTCGCTGACATCGTACCCCTTCTTCCTCTTGCTCAGCTTGCCTCCCATGGTGTCTCCTAAAAGTGAATAATAAAATCAGAATTACTTAACAAGTGTGATAGGTTGTTGCGTTTGAAAATATATGTGTAACAGTATAACTTTAAACCGTCCCCTCGCCCCGACCCGGGCGCGAACCAGGGACCCTCTGCACACATCAACAACGGTCGCCCACGAAGCATCGCTACCCATCGCTCCACAAAGGCCGCGGCCCTTGCAAAGCAAGGGGCAACCCTACTTAAAGTCTCAGAGCAAGTGACGTAACTGATTGAAATGCTACTAGCGCGTACCCGCTAACTAGCTAGCCATTTCACATCCGTTACACTCACCCCCCTTTCAACCTCCTCCTTTTCCGCAGCAACCAGTGATCCGGGTCAACAGCATCAATGTAACAGTATAACTTTACGTCGTCCCCTCGCCCCGACACGGGCGCGAACCAGGGACCTTCTGCACACATCAACAACGGTTGCCCACGAAGCACGGTCGTTACCCATCGCTCCACAAAAGCCGCGGCCCTTGCAAAGCAAGGGGCAACCCTACTTAAAGTCTCAGAGCAAGTGACGTAACTGATTGAAATGCTACTAGCGCGTACCCGCTAACTAGCTAGCCATTTCACATCCGTTACACTCACCCCCCTTTCAACCTCCTCCTTTTCCGCAGCAACCAGTGATCCGGGTCAACAGCATCAATGTAACAGTATAACTTTACGTCGTCCCCTCGCCCCGACACGGGCGCGAACCAGGGACCTTCTGCACACATCAACAACGGTTGCCCACGAAGCACGGTCGTTACCCATCGCTCCACAAAAGCCGCGGCCCTTGCAAAGCAAGGGGCAACTCTACTTAAAGTCTCAGAGCAAATGACGTAACTGATTGAAATGCTACTAGCGCGTACCCGCTAACTAGCTAGCCATTTCACATCCGTTACATATGCATAGCATATATCCATTTCCTTTAACTACCCACCACAAACCTCAATACCAACTTAAAGCTGAAGAAAATGCAAGGCATTGCAATCATGCCTCCTGTCTCCGAGAAAGCACTCAGTCAGGCTTTAAAGGGGGAAGTCATTTCAATCTGGAAACCACACTCTGCCAAATACTATTGGCTAAAAGACAAATGACCACTGCATGGGAACTACTCCAAGTTCTAAACTATCCAGTGCTCTTGTATAAACCACAGGACAAGACACCCTCTCTGGAGTCCTAGATAATGTTATTATGTGCCAAGTGAGCCTCCCATTCCACTGTTGCCCTATAATGGTCTGTTTTAGTTGTACACTTATTCCCACTGGTATACTTTTAGAATAGCAGGTTAGAGGCACAGTTAGAGGAGGAAGGGGGACTTGAGTTCACAGAATAAAGAAAAAAACACAAACGCTTTTAGCTATAGGTTTTGGGAACCTATTGAGCACTTGTTGTCAGGACATCTAAAATGACTGCAAGCAAACCAAAAGAAAGAGAGGGAGAGAGAGTAGGAGAGAGAGAGAGGGGGGATATAGCTATCTAGTGCACTGTAAATAAGTAAGGGATAATCAACGAGGGGTTATTCGTTCTGTGGAAAATAATGAAGGATGTGGAATGCCCTTCAGGCCAATCAGAAACGACTATTGAACAATGCCATGGTATTTTGAAAACTACAGGTTGGTGATACATTTTTTGGGGCTATGGTCTGGATTTGGTCTATCGTTTAGTGCAAGGGTTAGATAAGATTCAGGCCAGGGTACATGGATAAGATAACATATTATTTTACAGAACACAAACTCGTGTTCTGCACACTCCTGTTACTTGCAACCACTAAAGCATTGGAATTAAGTAAGGGATAATCATGTGACTTTTGCATTCAAAAGCTGCTCAAACAAAACATGTTAAAAATGTATGATAGCCAATGAAATCTACCATGCAAAAATACCTGTGTATTATTTAAGCAATAATGCCCGGGCGGGTGTGGTATCTGTCCAATATACCATGCTAAGGTCTGTTCTTTTACATAACGCATTGTGCCTGGATACAGCCCTTAGCCATGGTATATTGGCCATATATCACAAATCCAGAGGTGCCTTATTGCTATTATAAACTGGTCGCCAACGTTATTGGAACAGTAAAAATACATGTTTTGTCATACCAGTGGTATACAGTCTGATATATCACGGATGTCAGCCAATCAGCATTCAGGGCTCAAACCACCCAGTTTATAAAGGGGAAAAATGCATGCTCTAGAATGCCCTTCAAGCCAATCACAAAGGACTATTCAACAATGCCATGGTATAATACTGAGTAGTAGTATTCCGAGTTAGTACTATGCATCATCCACTGATGACAAAAACATATAGCTAAACTATTTGCTTAAGTATGTGTGTAGGGTTAAGGTTATCACATTGGTCTCACTCACAAAAGAGTGTTTATCTTATTCCATTGCCATGCTTGTAAGAGGAAGAGCTGTTTTCAACATACCTCAACTTCCCTTCCCTCTATCAGAAAACCGAGAACTGGGAATTAAATGTTATCTGAGAGATATGTTTGGTGATAATAGTACTAAATTAATCCTTAAAATAATAGTAGGCTGGCTGTCAAAGAAATCAATATTTACCATTGGAATGGATAAACTAAACAGGCATTATAGGTTACAGGTTTCTTCTGCCTGACATACAGTATCAAGTGAAGCCAAAATGTGGAAAATGTTAAAAATGCAGGCGGTTCTCAAAAAATACTATTCTTTGAGGCAAAACTAAGTACGAACGTAACAATAGACTATGGCATTTTCCGCAAGTACTTCGTTTGACCATATCCAAAATGTCACAAACATAGTTGAATCTAATTTGTCTTTTTCGTCAGATGGGTGAGAGAGCGACTGCCACATAGCATATTTATCTGAACTGCAGCACACACCGGCGTGATCATAATAGGAGCTGTCCATAGTACTGCATTGGGGCAATCAAGAAGGGATGCAGACAGAGGGAGCCATGTGCCAGGCCAGCGCCGGTAGGCTAAACAGCTAAATCCATGCTGATATCAGAGCAGCGATAGTTCCCCTCCACTAAACTATCGGATAAACAGGCTTTCATATTCCTCCCAATCACTGTCCATATTTGAGGGTCGCTATAGCATGCGAATTAAGTTAATTGCGGGGGTTATTTAATGTGTTTGACTCAATTAATTTAATCGGTTTATATGACATTTGCCTATACACACACATTGAAAGAAAAACCTTCAGACATTTCAAAATTAGATTTCAATATACATCTGCCAAAAGCACATGACAATGTTCACATATTGGGGAAGTACATGGAGCCTATAGGCGAGGGGATGAAATAGTACCAGTTTAGGGGTGTGAGGGACAAACCAATTACAGCAATATGATCACACACAGATTACTGCCATGAGTGATTTTGTCTTAAAACTCAAATATGGCTAAAGACACCTTTAATTACGATGAAGTAAAATGCGCAGAGAACTCCTGTTGCCATAGCAAGGCACTGAGAAACGTACATCCTAGCCTGCTACAGAATTAAGTTAACTGTGAAACCCACCTGATTGTAAAAAGTATACATTTTATAGTTTGGATGGATGTCAGTCTTTGATGTTTGTCATTATAGAACAAATATAAGTCATTATTTAAAACGATATATTATCGACAGTGAAGGCACAAGCGCAGTGACTCCATCCCCCCAACCATATTACACACCGCTACTCCACTCTATCTACCCTGTTCGTTAATGTAGCCATACCGTCTAGTGGGGCTCCACAGGCGTGTGGAAAATATGTTTGTATTTTTTATATTAAGCTTGAATCTTGATTTGTCATCTTATTCTGCACTTTATATATTTTTTTAATGTATTACATAAATTGATTTGGGCACACACAGCCCTATCACCCTGATGCTTCTGGATATATTTTTTCTACTCCTCATAGCGCAGACAAATTGTTAAAATCCCAGCCAGTAGTCCTTGGAACATCCACATAATTAAACGCAAATCATGGCTCGAAGATGTTGAATCTGAAAATCTAGCAAGCACCGGTAGGAATGCAAATACATGGACAAAAGAGAACAAAGGATAGCTTATCCAACTCTTTCTCCATTCTCTATTCTCCAATTTACCACAACAGCATGCTCTATATGTTCTCTTATTTTCTCCAGAATAAAAAAAATAACATACAAAAGCTGAAAAATATAGATACAAAGTTCACCAACCTGGATTTCTGCCTTAAACCCAAACGGTAAGGAGAGTCGAGGAGCTGATGTATTCCCTTGCAAGACTGAGCACGGACTGATAATAGAAAGAATCTTGCGACTGAAAGCTGCACCAAAGCCCTCCTCGTTCCCTGAGGTGCAATCTAGGACTGTGCTTTTTTGAAGAGTGCCCCTATAGGTTTGCCAGCCATCATTCGCTATCACAATCTATCCCACCCACTGCGTGCAATCTAGGGGAAAGTGGGGTAAATTGAGCCATTTTTTACATTCAGCATCACTCTGTCAAGGGAAATATAGTATTCTTTCTAACAAAGATATCTAGGCTACATATATTTCAGGATGTTGTGTATCCCTGGAAATATTCAGAATTCATGTAAACGTTACAGTTTGGAAAACGGAAAAAATAGCTTGTTTTCTCTTAGCACAACTTACCCCTGGTATTGGGTAAATTGAGCCGCAGGACAGGGTAAATTAAGCCACCTACAAATTTAAAGCCTTGTCTATCTCAGACGAGGCCGGTGGGAGGAGCTATAGGAGGATGGACTAATTGTAATGTCTGGAATGGAACGAATGGAACGGAGTCAAACATGCAGTTTCCATATGTTTAATGTGTTTGATACTGTTCCATTTATACCATTCCAGCTTTCACAATGACCCCTTCCTCCTATAGCTCCTCCCACCAGCCTCCAATGGTCTATTTTTATTTCCCCATACACAATTCAACACAATCACAATCACTTTTTTGTCTTTTAATAATTTTAAGAATCTTTTAACACAGGCTTAACACCTAACAAACAATGTACTTAAAAAAAAAAACTTTTAACATAGGCCAGGCACTGTTGTTACCTCATATCCCAGCGACAATGAAACGCTACTAGCGCACACCGCTAACGAGCTGGCCATTTCACACTGGTTACACTCATCTCCCTTTGACCTCCTCCTTCTCTGCAGCAACCAGTGATCCGGGTCAACAGCATCAATATAACAGTGTTGCTTCCATCCCTCTCCTTGCGCCAACCTGTGCTCGAATCAAGGACCCTCTGAACACATCGATAATAGTCTCCCTTAAAGCATCTATCCCTCCACAAAAGCCTAGCATAGCAAGGAAATCATCTACTTCAAGGTCTCAGAGTAAGTGACTTCACCGATTGAAATGCTACTAGCCTGCCATTTCACACCAGTTACACAAGGATGCACTTTCACACTAGGTTTAGGACCTCAAATATAAGCTTATAGAGACCCTAACTGATGTATAGAATAATCTTTAAATGATCTACTTTGGTGTAGATACAAGCATCATAAAACCTCTTAACACAAAAAAAATATTTCACTTGATGAAAATACATTTTTTGGACCTAACTTGCTTACCACTTTTTCCATGTGGTTTCTTCCTTCAGACTCCATAAAATGATGACCTCAATATTTGGTCAAAATATAAATGTTGTGCATGGTTTCCTAGAAACAAGGGTGGCTCAACTTACCCCTTTGGCTCAACTTAGCCCCTCTCTTCTATACTCTAGTGCATACTTCTGTAGATTAGATGGGGTTTACACATTTGAATGCCCACTCTTATTTCACGTCATAAGTGATCACTAACACAAAGGTCTTTTTTCGACTTAAGTTTGTATTATACTGATGTAGTCTTATTTAGTCTTTATCTGTGTGGTGAGTGGTGACAAAGAGGGCAATAACACAGCAATAACCCCTTCCTCCCCCAATCAAAGTCAGAAACCGACTATATTAAGGACCTTATTCTTCGGTGGTTCCTGGTGGAATGTTGAAATTACAATATTATGTTTCATATTTTTTTGTTGATTTCACCTTTATTTAACCAGGTAGGCTAGTTGAGAACAAATCTCATGTATCGGTTCAACTAGAATATATCTATTGCACCACAGTTTCCCTACAAAGAATCGTGGTCAAATTGAATAATACAGAATGGAAATGTGTTCTTTCCGCTATTGTGTTGGATGACTAAATATTTTGCAGTATTATGTAACTCAGTCCCTTTACTCCAGGACCTGTTTAAGCCAATTTAACCACGTGACATCAGGGCCGTAGCTACAGTACATATGAGCAGGGTTGGGGAGTAAAGGATTACATGTAATCTGTTACATGTGTAAGGTTCTGTATTTTATTTTTTTGTCAACCCTGTGTTCTGCTTCGTTGTGTTCTTGAACGTAGCCCTGTTTCCTTGTGTTCTTGAACGTGGCCCTGTCTTTCATTTTTGTTCATTGATATCACCTGTGTTAGTTACTCATCTGGTCTCATCAGCTCCTTATTTAGTTCAGTTCATTCTGTTTGTGCCTTTGTGAGGTATTGTTTGTTTTCACTCTACTAAGCCTTTCTTAGCTTGTTTGTGAGAACCATAGCCTTCAGTCCTAGTTTTGATTCACCTTCCTGTTTGCCTACCTGTGTATGACCATTGCCTGCCTGTGACCACGATTCCTGCTTTCTGCGAAGGCAAAATAATCCTGCCGCGCTCTGTGCGTGAATCTACACCTTTTTCTCCCAGAGTATTCATTACAGAAAACCTCACCTAAAAACGGATTGGATTCAGCGGAGAAGAGCAGGGTGGATTTCGTTGTCTCTACTCACAGGCAAAGCCCTGGATTGGGCCAGTGCCAACAGCACAGAACTTGGATCCGAGACCCATTTCCACACCCTTTTCAAAAATGTATTTGATCACTCTCCTTCCGGTCTTCCTATAGGAGATCTCCTCATAGAACTTCAACAAGGACGCAATTCAGCTGCCCAGTATGCCCGCGGGTTCCGCACCATGGCTGCAGGGAGTGGATGGAGTAAGGCTGCTTTACTTAGCATCTTCCGAAGTGGGCCCAACAGCACTTCAGGTGGAGGTGACCTTCAGGATTTAAATCAATACATTCGTATTTCACTCCATCGACCTCGTCGCCGACCGCTGAAGAACTCTGCCACCCAGGAATCCGAAACGTTCTCTTTCCATGACTCCGTCATCCCGTCCGAGTCTTCCAGAGCCCATGCAGTATGGCCATGCTCCTCCCGTGTATCGACCGTCAAAGGAGAATCCAAGAAGGGCTCTGCCTATACTGTAGAGGGAAGGATCATCTACTCAGCCATGTTCGCCCCTCACGGCGAGATGAGAAGGGTCCCTCCACTGCCATGCAGGTAAGCGTGTTATTTCTTAATGTCTCCCAGAAGCAATTCCCCATCCCAGTATTGATAACTGTGAAGGGGGTTAGTAAGTACGTAGAGGGCTTGATAGATTCGGGAGCAGCAGGTAATTTCATCGATCACCAGCTTGAAGAGCTTGACATTGGTCTAACACCTGTCACCCCTTCCTCAAGGATTAACACCCTGGACGGGCAGCCATTGGGCACGGGCTTCATTACACACCTGACACAGAGCGTCACCCTCCAGATTGGAGTCTCCCACACTGAAACCATTCAACTCATGGAACTCTCATCCCCCGAACAGCCACTCATCCTCGGACACCCCTGGCTTCGTCGTCACGACCCTGCCATCTCGTGGCAACAAGATTAACTACTCTCCTGGTCTTCTACCTGCTTCACCAGTTGTCTCAGCCTACCGTGCAGAGCCACCACCATTGAGGCCTCTGCAGTGCCACCCACCATACCATCTAAATACACACAGTACAGCAATGTCTTCAGCAAAATCAACGCCTCCACTCTGCCACCACATCACCCAGGGGACTGTGCTATTGACTTACTCCCTGGAGTGTCCCCACCAACGGGCTGTGTTTGCCTCATTTTCCGGGATAAATAGGGGGTAATGGAGAACTACATTGATGAAACACTCAAACGGTTATATTTGTCCTTCTTCCCCATCTGCGTCCAGTGTCTTTTTCGTTGGAAAAAAGAACGGTGGTCTCCGTCCATGTATTGATTAGCGTTCCCTGAATGACGTCACGGTTAAGAACTGTTTCCCTCTTCCTCTGATCCCAGCGACCCTTGAACAAGTGGGCCGTACCAACATCTATACAAAACTTGACATGCATATAACCTTGTCCGTATACGTGAAGGCAACGAATGGAAGACTGCCTTATTCACCGCACGAGGGCACTACGAATACCTGGTCATGCCTTACTAATGCCCCCGCTGTCTTCCAATCCTTTATGAACAAGGTTTTCCAAGATATGATCAACCGCTTTCTCATCGTCTACATTGACATCCTGATTTACTCCCACTCCCTGAAGGAACACATACGGCATGTGCAAAACGTTCTTCAATGGCTGCTTGACCATAACCTTTACGTGAAGACTGAAAAGAGCACCTTCCATGTAACCTCGGTATACCTCCTCGGTTTCGTACTGACACCTGGAGGGGTCAGCATGGATGAGAACAAGGTCACCGCCGTCAGTAACTGGCCCAAACCCACCACTGTTAAGGAACTCCAATGTTTTATTGGGTTCTCCAACTACTATCGCCGGTTCATTCGGAACTTCAGGTCTACTGCCACTACCATTACCAGCCTGGACCCTTCAATGGACTAGTACCGCACTGACTGCTTTAAACAACTTGAAACGCCTTTTCACCTCAGCTCCTGTCCTTCGCCAACCTGATCCGACCCTTCCTTTCACCCTGGAGGTGGATGCCTCCGAAGTAGGAGCCATACTCTCTCAGCGGGTGGGAACACCTCCAAAATCACATCCCTGTGCCTTCTCCAGGAAGTTATCCTCCGCTGAGAAGAATTACGATGTGGGGAACAGAACTCCTCACCATCAAGCTGGCCCTCGGGAGTGGCACCACTGGTTGGCGGGTGCACAACATCCCTTTCTAATCCTAACAGATCATCGTAATCTGGAATATATCAGTGGTGCCAAGAGGTTAAACTCCAGACAATCCCGCTGGGCTCTTTACATGCTTCCATATTCACGTTACTTACATCCCTGGAAATATAAACGTAAAGGCTGACGCTCTCTCCCGCCAGTTTGACCTTCCGACCAGTAACTCAGACCCTACACCCATTCTTCCTTCCTTTTGCATTATGGGACCGGTACAGTGGGAGGTTCACTCTGCCATACAAGAAGCCCAAACCTCAGACCCGGCTCCTCCTGAGACACCAGCTGGGAAGAGTTGCGTACCAGCAGCTGTTAGAACCCAACTGATGTAATGCTGTCACACGTCCTTGGGGTCAGGACATCCGGGCATTACATGAACCACCGAACTTCTAGCCCGTAAGTTCTGGTGGTCCTCACTGACATCTGACGTAAGGGATTACATACTCTCCTGTCCAGTCTGCGCCAAAACCAAAAGCCCTCGTAATCTCTCTTCTGGTAAGCTTCAACCTTTGCCAATCGCTCACAGACCCTGGTCCCACATAGCTGTTGACTTCATCACAGACCTTCCTGAATCCTCTGGTAACACCACCATCCTTGTCCGACCATTTTTTTTTAAATGTCTGGGTCCTCATTTACCTAACGCCATGGAATTGGCTGAGTATGTTCCTGCAGGTGTTCCGTCGATTCCGGAGGACATCGTCTCTGACTGTGGGCCCCAGTTTGTCTCCCGGCTGTGGTGAGCCTTCTGTGACCGACTGGGGGTCGCCCTCAGCCTCTCCTCCGGCTACCATCCCCGGGCCAACGGGCAGACAGAACGCCTGAACAAAGAAATAGAGAAGTACCTCCGCCAACAATGTTCTGCCTCTCCACACGACTGGATTCGGTATATGGCCTGGGCTGAATACGCTCAGAACTCGCTCATGCTTTCATCCCTGGTACTGTCCCAGCTGTCGACGACTGATTTTTGGTGTAGTGCGCAGGTATGCGAGACCACTCACCGGCATCTGCAGGAAGCCTTTAATACCCAGAAACGCTTTGCCGACAGACACCACCGACCTACAAAACACTGCCGACCTACCCTGCAAAAAGTTCTGTCCTTGCTTCATTGGTTCCTTTAAGATAACCCATCGCATCAACCCTGTCATGTACTGCCTCCAGTTACATCGTCAGTATAAAATCTCCTCCTCCTTCCATGTGTCTCTGTTAAAACCGGTCACCTACAGTTCTCTTCATCCTCCAGTCTCAACCTGCAGTGCGCCCCCATCGTTGGATGTCGGAGGGGAACCTTCCTACGCCATCCTTGATTCCAAATGCCTGAGGTCACATCCACTATTTAGTGGACTGGGAAGGGTATGGACCTGAAGACCGGTCCTGGGTCCCTGACCAGGACATCCTTGACCCAGAGATGATTCGGGCATTCCACCGTAACCGTCCTGATTGTCCCGCTACTCGGGGTCGACACCCGAACAGACCCACTGGACATCAGTGGAGAGGGTACTATAAGGTTCTGTATTTATTTTCTTAGTCAACCTTGTGTTCTTGAACGTAGCCCTGTCTTTAATTTTGTTCAGTTCATTCTGTTTGTGCCTTTGTGAGGTATTGTTAGTTTTGAATCTACTAAGCCTTTTCCTAGCTTGTTCGTGAGAACCAGTTATAGCCTTCGGTCCTGCCTGTTTGCCTACCTGTGTATTGCCTGCCTGTGACCACGATTCCTGCCTTCTGCGACGGCGAAAGAAACACCTGCCGCGCCTTGCGCATGAATCTACACCTTTTTCTCCCTGAGTATTCATTACAACATGTAAGGAATTACTTTAATACGTTACCAGCAAATGTTTACAGATACTTTTGAAAAATTTGGTAAACATTTTTTTAAATATTTAACTAGGCAAGTCAGTAAAATAGATCTTATTACAATTACGGCCTACACCGACCAAACCCAGACAATGCTGGGCCAATTGTGCACCGCCCTATGGGACTCCCAATCATGGCCGGCTGTGATACAGCCTGGATTCAAACCAGGGTGTCTGTAGTGACACCTGTAGCACTGAGATGCAGTGCCTTAGACCGCTGCGCCACTTGGGAGCCTGAAATGATTACTTCAAGAAATACTTTTAATTTCATAAAGGATGTTTGCGAGAATCTTTGACACTCGTTTTCTCAATGACATTCAGCATTGAAAAAAGGCTGAAGTTTAAGGTGGTTCCACCTGAGCGAGTCTGACCACAAGTCAGAGACCACTATGATGACACACCAAATGTGTTTGATGGCTTGCAGAAATAGCTTGGACTGTAGGTCTTTGTAGGCTATGTCTTCCAATGGTGCGACTGCTGTCGGCATCCAAAGATTATCCAACTTGAATAAACGCTTGGCAGTAAGGATGACAGCAGTGGCGTAGTCTACGGCGATACGGATATCACTTATTATTGATGTAACTCACTGCTCTCTCATTTAGTTATTTGCGCCTTACGTTTTGTTGTTGTGGATGACTATTCACAAATCTAAATATGTATTTGAACCCACTTTTTTATTTTTTTATTCAAGAAGTTCAAGCTGCCTATCAATCATTGTTTTTGAAACCAGTGGACAGCCAGTGGAAAAAACACGCTCTTTCAACATCTGCATAGTGTGGAATAAAGTAGGGCTTCTATTGTGCAATCTAATTAATGCTAATAAAATTTTAAAAATACATCCATAGGCCTAATGGACACATGCTCAAACTCACACACTTTTGATAGACTTAAAGGGGCAATCTGTAGTTGCTACATCCATTTTTGGACTTTACATTAATATATAATTTATAAGTTGTAATATGAAGCCTACATAACCAACCCATAAAGTAAAATGAAACATCAATAAATTGCCAGCTATGTTAACATTTATTAATCCTGCAATTGGTAACATTTGTCATCTAATGCCTCTTTAAGGGAAAGTAATCTAAAAGTAACAATGTAATCAGATTACAATTTTGGACAGGTAACTAGTAATTGTAACGGATTACATTTAGAAAGTCAATATAAGGACACCGAGGTCTAAGTATTTTTTTCAACAAAAAAACAAACTGTCGCGTCTGAACTTACTGAGTTTATAATAGAAAAATATACACGGTGCAATTTCTAAAATTGGTTGCAGCAGCTTTCTTGTTTTGTCACTCAATTAGCCCATGTCTGTGAAAACATGTTACATCTTTTTATTTTAACTAGGCAAGTCAGTTAATAACAAATTCTTATTTACAATGATGGCCTTCCCTAGCCAAATACAGAAAGACATGAGTAAATTAGTCTAGTTAGCTATCTAAACTTGTAGCAATCATGGCCGAATTACCGACTGGGCAGGCAGGGCGAGTGCCCAGTGACCCTGACATCCAGGAGGCCCCAATTTTGTTAGTCACTTTCACTCAGATAGCACACTAACCTGGCACAAGTCATGGCTAAAGGTGTAGAATTGCAGGAAATTTGCTTTAACTGCACAAAAAATTGTTCTGTAAACTTATTTTGTTTTCCTTTTGGTAATAAAATATTTAGTTTTAAATTATCGTTTTTAATCATGGTGAGAGTGAATGTGAAACAGCTAATTGTATAGCTGATAGGTTGTGTTTGTAGATCAACTGATATGAATGACACTACAGCAACCAATGTTATAATGGCTGGGGTCATTAGAGCTTCAAGCAGTGACGCTGGTGAAACCCTATTGTATGTGTTTCCGTACATTATTATTATACTGGACAAAACTGTAAACGGAACATGCAAGAATTCTAAAGATTTTACTGAGTTACAGTTCATAAGGAAATCAGTCAATTGAAATAAATAAATTTAGCTTTAATCTATGGATTTCACATGACTGGGAATACAGATATGCATCTGTTGGCCACAGATGCCTTAAAAGGTAGTGGCGTGGATCAGAAAACCAGTCAGTATCAGTCATGCAGAGTGACACAACTCATTTGCATAGAGTTGATCAGGCTGTAGATTGTGGCCTGTGGAATGTTGTCCCACTCCTCTTCAACGGCTGTGGGAAATTCCTGGATATTAGCGGGAACTGGTACACGTCGATCCAGTGCATCCCATACATGCTAAATGGGCGACATGTCTGGTAAGTATGCAGTCCAGGGAAGAACTTTTCAGCTTCCAGGAATTGTGTACAGATCCTTGCGGCATGGGGCCATGCTGAAACATGAGGTGATGGAGGCGGATGAATGCCACCACAATGGGCCTCCAGGATCTCATCACGGTATCTCTGTGCATTCAAATTGCACAAAGATTTCCAAATTGCACTCTGTTCACAAAATTCAGCAAACCGCTCGCACACAGTACACAATAGACATGGTCTGTGGTTGCGAGGCCAGTTGGACGTACTGCCAAATTCTCTAAAACGTTAGAGGTGGCTTATGGTAGAGAAATAAACATTACATTCTCTGGTGGACATTACTGCAGTCAGCATGCCAATTGCACACCCTCAAAACTTGAGACATCTGTGGCATTGTGTTGTGACAACTGGACATTTTAGAGTGGCCTTTTATTGTCCTCAGCACAAGGTGCACCTGTGTAATGATCATACTGTTCAATCAGGTTCTTGATATGCGAAACCTATCAGGTGGATGGATTATCTTGGCAAATGAGAAATGCCCACTAACAGGGATGTAAACAAATGTGTGCACAACATTTGAGAGAAATACATTTTTTGTGCACAAGAACATTTATGAGAATTTATTTCAGCTCATGAAACATGGGACCAAAACTTTACATGTTGCGTTTATATTTTAGTTCAATGTATTACATTTTTTGGGCTGTTTTGGTGACAAAAAAATGCAAATTCCTGTGAGATGAAAAGGCCCAGGACTGCAACATGGTAAAGGCCCAAAGGCCACACCCTCTCATGCAATACCATGCCAATTGGCCACATGGTGGCGCTATAACAAGCGATTGAAAATGCAAACTTTGAAAGGTTAGCCCCCGCACCCTGTGTGACCCAGAATTATTAATTTTTGTCCATAGGTCCCTCTCCTCACAAGGAAAAACACTTCCCTTAAGAAACCATAAAGTCCGCCATTATGGATTTTCCACCATTTACAAATTTGTGAAAATCCCTTAAAACGCTTTTCCTCTAGCACGGATTGACCGATCTGCACAAAACTTGACATGTGGCATGTATGGACCAAGGTCTCTCAACACAACATTTTCCAGACGAGCATCAATAACACACCACTTTTGACCAATAAACATTCACGTGGGTGTGGTCTCGCACATGAATGCGTACAAATCAGACAAGGATCTTCTTATTGTGACAAATATTGGTACACGTGTTCCAAACACTGTCAAGACTCAACATATCTAAGCACATTTAGATAAACCACACGGTGGCGCTATAATGGGCACATGTTTATATGAAATTTGGCATACACGCTTAGGGAGGTGAGTCTAGATAACCTGTGGAGTATGGTTGTTGAGTTTGGCCGCATGGTGGCAATGTTGGACAGGAAAAAACATTAATGCTAGCAAATTGGTTCGTATCAGCCATGTTGTTTTAGATAGACTCTTGGGAAATTATGTGTTAAGACATGCATCCATAGATGCTACATATCAAATTTGGTTCAGGAGAAGAAGACATTTAAAGTAATCAATATCATTAGAAATAGTCAAAAATACAGTACCAGTCAAAAGTTTGGACACAACTACTCATTCAAGAGTTTTACTTTACTCTTTTCTACATTGTAGAATAATAGTGAAGACATCAAAACTATAAAATAACACATATGGAATCATGTAGTAACCAAAAGAGTGTTAAACAAATAAAAATATATATTTTATATTTCAGTCGCCACCCTTTGCCTTGATGACAGCTTTGCACACTCTTGGCATTCTCTTAACCAGCTTCATGAGGTAGTCACCTGCAATGTATTTAAATTACAGGTGTTCCTTGTTAAAAGTTAATTTGTGGAGTTTCTTTCCTTCTTAATGCGTTTGAGCCAATCAGTAGTGTTGTGTCATGGTAGGGGTGGTATACAGAAGATAGCCCTATTTGGTAAAAGACCAAGTCCATATTATGTCAAGAACAGCTCAAATAAGCAAATAGAAACAACATTCCATCATTACTTTAAGACATGAAGGTCATTCAAACTATAACATTTCAAGAACTTTGAAAGTTTCTTCAAGTGCAGTTGCAAAAACCATGAAGTGCTATGATGAAACTGGCTCTCATGAGGACCGCCACAGGAAAGAAAGACCCAGAGTTACCTCTGCTGCGGAGGACAAGTTCTGCACCACAGATTGCAGCCCAAATAAATGCTTCACAGAGTTCAAGTAACAGACACATCTCAACATCAACTGTTCAGAGGAGACTGCGTGAATCAGGCCTTCATGGTTGAATTGCTGAAAAGAAACCACTACTAAAGGACACCAATAAGAAGAAGAGACTTGCTTGGGCCATCACACACAAGCAATGGACATTAGACCGGTGGAAATCTGTCCATTGGTCTGATGAGTACAAATTTTTGATTTTTCGTTCCAACCGCTGTGTCTTTGTGAGATGCAGAGTAGGTGAGCGGATGATCTCCGAATGTGTGGTTCCCACCGTGAAGCACGGATGAGGTGTGATGGTGCTTTGCTGGTGACACTGTCGGTGATCTATTTAGAATTCAAGGCACACTAAACCAGCAGGTCTACCACAGCATTCTGCAGTGATACGCCATCCCATCTGGTTTGCGCTTAGTGGGACTATAATATGTTTTTCAACAGGACAATGACCCAAAACACACATCCAGAGACTGTGCAAGTGCTATCTGACCAAGAAGGAGAGTGATGGTGCTGCATCAGATGACCTGGCCTCCACAATCACCCAACCTCAACCAAATTGATAGTTTGGCATGAGTTGGACCGCAGAGTGAAGGAAAAGCATCCAACAAGTGCTCAGCATATGTGGGAGCTCTTTCAAGACTGTTGAAAAAGCATTCCTCATGAAGCTGGATGAGAGAATGCCAAGAGTGTGCAAATCTGTCATCAAGGCAAAGGGTGGCTACTTTGAAGAATCTAGAAGAAAAGGAAACGCACACCTATTTAGACGAGGTGCTGGCTAGCGGAGTAGAAAACTTGAAAATAAAGAGAGCTGCTGTCACGCGGGACTAGGTGGGTGCAGGAATCAGACGCAGAGAGAGTTCCACTGGGGTATAGTGCTCTTTACTAAGGCACACACAAAAATGAAGCCCAACAATAGAGGGCGCAGAACATACAACTTGACAACCCAAAAACCACAGGGTGTCAAGTGTAAGAAAGAAAATTACACCTCAGCCTACAATGCACACACGTAACAAAATAAAGACAATCCCGCACAAAACAAGGGCGGGTCTACCTACTAAATACAGGGAGGCTCATTAACCGAAAACAGAACACAGGTGAAACTAATAAGACAAAACAAATAGACAAACGAAAAAGGGATCGGTGGCGGCTAGTAGGACGGTGACGGCAACCGCCGAGCACCGCCAGAACAGGTACGGGAGCCAACTTCGGCGGAAGTCGTGACAGCCACACACTCTAGGAGCTCAGATGCAAAAATGTAATATCCAATGTTTCGACAGCCAAGCTGTCTTCATCAGTTTGGCTGATGAAAATAAAATATATTTTGATTTGTTTAACACTTTCTTTGGTTACTACATGATTCCATGTGTTATTTTATAGTTTTAATGTCTTCACTTTTATTCTACAATGTAGAAAACAGTAATAATAAAGAAAAACCTTTGAATCGATAGGTGTGTCCAAACTTTTGACCGGTACTGTACATAAAAAGTATTTTGAATGATCTGGTTGATTTTTAGTTCTGATATTTGCCATGCGTGGTAAGGAGTACAGACGTAGCTAATCCTTAGGCGATGTGTCCAATTTGTCCTGATGTTGCTTGCATGTTACATTTTTGCTTCTTTTTGCTGTTCTCCAAATAGCATTTTAGAGTCTTGAAATTGTATAGAAATGCAGTAAATGAGCTTCAACTTTCCGGACCTCGTTAAAACGCAGACCCTGCCCACTGGGCACAGATGTCAGTTCAACGTCTAGTTTTGATTTACATTTGGTTGAGTTGTCAACTAACGTGAATTCAACAACACATTTCACCGTGTCATTGGATTTAGATTAGAAGTGTGCAAAAAATTCTAAACTCCCAGTGCTTAAGACAGAGTGGCTCAGTTTTCCACTTGGGTGGCGTTTTCCACTGTCTCTCCCTTTGTGCCATAAACCCTCAGTGTAACGATTGTCTACTTCTTCCTCCTCCTCAGACGAGGAGAGGAGAGAGGGATCGGAAGACCAATGTGCAGGTATGATGACATAATTAATTTAAAGACGAAGACGAACACGAAAAAACACTTGGAAAATTACAAAACAACAAAACGACGTAGACTGACCTAAAACATGAGAACTTACAAATACACGAAGATCGCACGAAACAGGTACAGACTACAAACCACCGCTACAGTCCCGTGTGGTACTAACATACATACAGACACGGAAGACAATCACCCACAAACAAACAGTGAGAACAACCTACCTTAATATGACTCTCAATCAGAGGAAACGCCAAACACCTGCCTCTAATTGAGAGCCATACCAGGCAACCCATTAACCCAACATAGAAACACAACACATAGAAATGCCCACCCAGCTCACGTCCTGACCAACAAAACAAAGGATTAACACAATAACTAGGGTCAGAACGTGACACTCAGGAACATGGTGTCCGATTCCTATAGGTTCAACATACTGTTCTTCATTTTAGTTATTGTTTGTAAAGGTGACAGCGGGCCAAAAGGTCACTCTCAATATTACTTTTCCATTTTAAGTTTCCTGACATATGGCACCTTTGTGCTATTTGCCTTCTATGTGTTAATGGCCCAATATTACGAGTGAGGTTTAATGAAATTCTACAACTTGCTCTTTTTTGTGCGTACAGTTCACCCGAGAGATGACACAGTTCTTCATGTACAGTAGGTCTTGTCTTGTTATCATCTGCATCGTTGAAAGACAGGGAACAGGCAAATATTAATCAGAACATGTTGAAACAGAAAATGGCAGAGTATTCCATTTTGTTCTCAAGACAGGAAACATGAGGAGTTTGTGTTATTGCCCAGGAGTAGATTTTGTTTTGAGGGAAAGGGTCTTTGCAAGTGTAAATCAAAGAAAAAGAGGAATAGGAAAGGATGAATAGCATGTGTTTGTGTTCTTTCAGCTATACTTGTATATGGAAATTGTTTAGCAACCACAAGGGAAAGATACTACATAATGTGCCTTTAACTTCAAGCACTTGTAATAGCCTACTAGGCTAGACTACAGTCTTTGACCAACCACTACTGAACCAGATATTACAAGCCAGATATTACCTGTGTAATAATGTATTAACACATTAAGGACGTTCTGGATTCCACCTTACAAAACAAGAGTGAGACCTGTTTTTCTGTCTCTCCTAAGAGTGGACTGAACCAGCTTTAACTTGATCACTCTCATTGGGCAGGAGCCATCAGTGATCAGAGATTAGATCACACAACTCATCAATGAGGAGGAGGATCTGGCCTCTCATCTCTATGGTGTGGAATGCAATCAAACAAGTATTGAAAAAAGTGCAGTCATGAAATTAACATGCTAATGAATAGAGAGAGGTGTGGTAGCAGGGTTACATATTTTGTTACTGCATACAGATGTAGGATCTAAATTTGAGCCAGTCTCCTACAGCAGGAAAAAATTCATGCAGCAACAGGATCTCTGAATTATAATGTGGACTATAATTAATGCACATTTCTGTAGCGGTTGATACATTTTTCAAAAGGGAAAATCAAGTCTGAAATGTCTAAATGGAAATGACAAACTTTAGTAGCCTTTTAAACATCAAATACACTAGGTGTTTTAAATGTCCTAGGGTGAATTTACAGGGTGATCAAATTAAGATCTTACATCTGTATAACTGCCAAGCTTCCTGCCATCCAGGACCTCTATACCAGGCGGTGTCAGAGGAAGGCCCCAAAAAAATCCCAAGGACTCCAGCCACCCTAGTCATAGTATTTTCTCTCTGCTACCGCACGGCAAGCAGTACCGGAGTGCAAAGTCTAGGTCAAAAAGGCTTATTAACAGCTTCTACCATAAGACTCTTGAACAGTTAATCAAATGGCTACCCGGACTATTTGCATTGTCCACACCCCACCCCCATTTTTATGCTGCTACTCTCTGTTTATTATCCATGCATAGTCACTTTACCTCTACCTACATGTACATATTACCTTAATTACCTCGACTAACCGGTGCCACCACACATTGACCCTGTACCAGAACCTCTGTATATAGCCTCCCTACTGTTATTTTATTGCTACTCCTTAATTATTTGTTATATTTATATATTTTTTTGTAATTTTTTTTTAAACTACATTGTTGGTTATGGGCTTGTAAGTAATAATTTCACTGTAAGGTCTACAACTGTTGAATTCGGCGCATGTGACAAATACAATTTGATTTGCACTTAAAAGGGAATTAACTTTTCCAAGACATGAAAACATTAATTTCCATTCAATTATGTAGTCAGTAAACTCAACTGTCACAAGCTCATCCGATGCTGTTTATGTGCCTTAGGGAATAAGCAACCTATTTGGCAGCCTTTCTATACCAAAGTTCTTTCCCATGCAGGCAGAGTGTTAAGCGGCATGAAACATGAGAAAATGCTTCCTTTATCACCACTACCAGTCGATTGTTAATTTGTTAGATGGACTTTGGCTGAGGGTAAGTTTATAGACTTCATATACACCTCAAGTATAACATTTTATGGTTTGTGTGCTCAGTTCCACTTACTAGGCTCTACAAAGCACATCATATGCAATCAATCATAAGGGTTTTGAAGAACCACGTTTTGGAAGGCAATATTACTATGAGAACAGTGTCACCATCTGTCTCTACTATGGAATTACATCGACTGTTTGCTATGAGTCTCTTTCATGGTAATGTGAACTCATAGCTTACTGTTTGGTAGTAAGCGTTTATTAGTTTAAAGGACACACTATCCAATCTATAATTTTTGTTTGGAATGTTAGGTCTTGTATCAGAAACTGATGCAGGATGTATGAGAGGTGCATAAAACCTCTTAGGAATTGCTGAGAAGGTAACCTAATTGTGTGTGCTAGTGAAAAAAAATATAAGGACACTGAGCATGCTGGAATGACAAGTTCAATAAATGTAATATATTGTATTGCAGTGTAGCAAAATTAGTGTCTTTGAGCAGAAAAGCAGAACGGGGGCTTGTTTCCCTCAAGCCTCTGACAAAAACCTGTTCCCAATGCAATTGGTAAAAGTATATGATTTCCTCCAAATCGTTAACACTTTAAAGCTTTTACTTTGAAAACAGCTAGCATACGTATTAAAATGTATGCACTCACTACTGTAAATCGCTCTGGATAAGAGTGTCTGTTAAATGACTAAAATGACAAATGTAAACGTATCCATCCTCTTGCAGCCCCTCTACGCACACACCGTCTCTGTTCATTAATTCAATTTTGTGGAAGACCTAAGAAAATTTAATTCAAGCAGTCGAAATTATTATACGTCTTAGTTGTTTAAATTCAGATATTGATTGAGCGAACCGTACACGGATCGTCTAGAAACATACCTGTTTGGTATGTTAGCTAACTTTAGTCTTTAGTTCAATGCTTGGTGGCTTTTAGCATAAGCTCCCTCCCTGTCTTGTCTGTCATTAAAGCCAGTGACGCCAAGCATTGAAGGAAGGCAGCTAGCAAGTTAGCTAGCTAACTAACTAACGTTACATTTCGCTACACCCTCAATAACATCTGCTAAATACACTGCTCAAAAAAATAAAGGGAACACTTAAACAACACAATGTAACTCCAAGTCAATCACACTTCTGTGAAATCAAACTGTCCACTTAGGAAGCAACACTGATTGACAATAAATTTCACATGCTGTTGTGCAAATGGAATAGACAAAAGGTGGAAATTATAGGCAATTAGTAAGACACCCCCAAAACAGGAGTGATTCTGCAGGTGGTGACCACACACCACTTCTCAGTTCCTATGCTTCCTGGCTGATGTTTTGGTCACTTTTGAATGCTGGCGGTGCTTTCACTCTAGTGGTAGCATGAGACGGAGTCTACAACCCACACAAGTGGCTCAGGTAGTGCAGTTCATCCAGGATGGCACATCAATGCGAGCTGTGGCAAAAAGGTTTGTTGTGTCTGTCAGCGTAGTGTCCAGAGCATGGAGGCGCTACCAGGAGACAGGCCAGTACATCAGGAGACGTGGAGGAGGCCGTAGGAGGGCAACAACCCAACAGGAGGACCGCTACCTCCGCCTTTGTGCAAGGAGGTGCACTGCCAGAGCCCTGCAAAATGACCTCCAGCAGGCCACAAATGTGCATGTGTCAGCATATGGTCTCACAAGGGGTCTGAGGATCTCATCTCGGTACCTAATGGCAGTCAGGCTACCTCTGGAGAGCACATGGAGGGCTGTGCGGCCCCACAAAGAAATGCCACCCCACACCATGACTGACCCACCGCCAAACCGTTCATGCTGGAGGATGTTGCAGGCAGCAGAACGTTCTCCACGGCGTCTCCAGACTCTGTCACGTCTGTCACATGTGCTCATGTGCTCAGTGTGAACCTGCTTTCATCTGTGAAGAGCACAGGGCGCCAGTGGCGAATTTGCCAATCTTGGTGTTCTCTGGCAAATGCCAAACGTCCTGCACGGTGTTGGGCTGTAAGCACAACCCCCACCTGTGGACGTTGGGCCCTCATACCACCCTCATGGAGTCTGTTTCTGACCGTTTGAGCAGACACATGCACATTTGTGGCCTGCTGGAGGTCATTTTGCAGGGCTCTGGCAGTGCACCTCCTTGCACAAAGGCGGAGGTAGCGGTCCTGCTGCTGGGTTGTTGCCCTCCTACGGCCTCCTCCACGTCTCCTGATGTACTGGCCTGTCTCCTGGTAGCGCCTCCATACTCTGGACACTACGCTGACAGACACAACAAACCTTTTTGCCACAGCTCGCATTGATGTGCCATCCTGGATGAGCTGCACTACCTGAGCCACTTGTGTGGGTTGTAGACTCCGTCTCATGCTAGTGTAACGGATGTGAAATGGCTAGCTAGTTAGCGGGTACGCGCTAGTAGCATTTCAATCAGTTACGTCACTTGCTCTGAGACTTAAGTAGTGTTGCCCCTTGCTTTGCAAGGGCCGTGGCTTTTGTGGAGCGATGGGTAACGCTGCTTCGTGGGTGACTGTTGTCGATGTGTGCAGAGGGTCCCTGGTTCGCGCCCGTGTCGGGGCGAGGGGACGGTTTAAAGTTATACTGTTACATTGGTGCCGTGACCCGGATCACTGGTTGCTGCGGAAAAGGAGGAGGTTGAAAGGGGGGTGAGTGTAACGGATGTGAAATGGCTAGCTAGTTAGCGGGTACGCGCTAGTAGCATTTCAATCAGTTACGTCACTTGCTCTGAGACTTAAGTAGTGTTGCCCCTTGCTTTGCAAGGGCCGTGGCTTTTGTGGAGCGATGGGTAACGCTGCTTCGTGGGTGACTGTTGTCGATGTGTGCAGAGGGTCCCTGGTTCGCGCCCGTGTCGGGGCGAGGGGACGGTTTAAAGTTATACTGTTACACTACCACTAGAGTGAAAGCACCGCCAGCATTCAAAAGTGACCAAAACATCAGCCAGGAAGAATAGGAACTGAGAAGTGGTGTGTGGTCACCACCTGCAGAACCATTCCTTTTTTGGGGGTGTCTTACAAATTGCCTATAATTTCCACCTTTTGTCTATTCCATTTGCACAACAGCATGTGAAATTTATTGTCAATCAGTGTTGCTTCCTAAGTGGACAGTTTGATTTCACAGAAGTGTGATTGACTTGGAGTTACATTGTGTTGTTTAAGTGTTCCCTTTATTTTTTTGAGCAGTGTATGTGTATGTGACCAATACAATTTGATTTATTAAGTTTACAAGTGAATACTGTACCAGCGTGTATTTTCTTATAAATATAAATATAGATAAATGAAAGGCTCAAATACAATATTTTCTCCTCCATCACTCAGTTGCGGGCAGTACAGGAGCATCATGGCAAAAATTGAAAGACGGGCCAATATAGCTTCTACCCCCAGACCGTCAGGTTGCTGAATAGCCACCCAATTAGCTACCCCCTCCTCTTTGAGCTCAGAGTTTAAGATTTTCACTGTACCTTGCATTTACATCTGCAACCATGTGCATGTGACTAATACACTCTCTACATCTAAATCTAGATGTTGCCTTCTTATGATTCCACTAGGTGGCATCACTTTACTTGTCTGGTATACGGTCGACTGTCTACTGCTCTGTGGTCTGTTCTGCTGATCTAGTTAATGTTCTTAAGGTCTTGCAACTGATGCGCAGTCAGCTCTTTCCACGCCAAACTTACCCAAATGCATTATGGCCTAGCTACACAACTGATCCTGGACCAGTTAAGTGTACAATGCCAATTTTAAAAAATAAGTCTTGCAGGATGACATCATGCAAGCCAACGCGTACTGAGCTCTCTGTTATTATGCCTGATCACAATTAGCCTACGCAACACTTTCATGGCAACTTGTTGTTTTACTTTGTCTTATTTTTTTCCCCTTTCATGATTACAGTAAATAATTGATTAAATCATGATGATATAATCAGGTGTAGTTTTTGGGAGGAGGCTGTCTGAAACCTACAGTTAAGTAGATGCACTCGGTTTAGTATGCGCAAAATATTGTACACATGCCCACTTTAGATATTTTGATTGGGCCACAGAAAAAGGAGTGAGGTATTATCACCATAAGTTATCATCAGCTTTGACCCATTGTCTGTATCTGGTGCTTGATTGATAGCAAAATGTGTTAGGTATCCTACTTCTCTGTGTTGTTAAACTATAGATTATGCACCATCAAAGATGAGCCGCGCTCCGGGATTTGTTTCGATGTAAAATCGCGTGCACACAGTTTTAACAAGGTTCTAGGGCGCCCAAATCGCGCCTCTCTCTTTGTGGCTGTAGAAAGAAGATGGCTCCCGTTCTGGAGAAGAAGCTCCTGGGCGCAGCCGGGGCAGGCGACACTATGGAAAATAGCAACGAAGACGAGGAAGGACAAAACCTATGGCAAGTTCATGTACTCGTGATTTACAATGTGGTATTTTCTGTAACGGAAAAGCTTTTTTACTAACTTGTTTAATGTGCTTTGTCACTGCCGGGTGCCCTCATCAACGGTCCCGGATGCCTTCAAAACAGTTAACTTGCTAACTCGTAGTTACAATAGCAAACGTACGATAGGCTACAGCAACTTCGCTTTAACTAGTTAGTGTAGCTACATAACTAACCAGTTACAATAACAAACGAGCCAAACTTATAGATAACTAGGTAGGCTAACCAATATTCACACCACATCAATACTACTAACAGGCGCGTTATAGTAACTAGCTCATTAGCCAAGTTAATTTCGTCTGACTGTGCAGGACCAAATAATGTACAGTAGTTAACTTTAACTAGCTTACTTTCCAGCTTGACCCGTAGCCACAGAATAGTTGTTGGTCCTTGATAGTTACGGCTACACCTACATAACTAGTTATGTGTTAATATTGCCAAGCCAGTCAAACTTATTTGATAAAATATACAAAATTAAGAAACGATATCGCTAGCTAGCTATGCTCAGTGACAGCTGACTCACGTTACCTGGGTGACTTGACACCTGGCATGTTGATGCTGACACTCAAACGCTCATTTGACAAGGTAGGCTAATTATCATAACAAGTGATAGCTAGCTAACGGTCTTGGTGGGCAGACAGACACCTACCAGTAGACTGTGTTAGGCCTAGGCTACTTTAATTTAATGTGGTAACTAGCAAGCAAACTAATTGCATTGTTATTCCCTTCAGGACTTCAATTCTCAGTGAGGTTTCAACACGTTCAAGTTCTAAGTTGCCATCCGGGAAGAACATATTGGTGTTTGGTAAGTGTAAATCCATGGCCTTAAGTAACTTTTAATCACACCGAAAGGACGAAGTGGCATATTTTCAGGAGAGGTTGCATAAAACGTTATACAAATAATACATGTTTTCAGTCAAATAAACCAAATCATAAAAAATAACATGATAATAACATTTCCATTTGTGCGGAAATGTTTCAGGTGAGGATGGGTCAGGAAAGACAACGATTATGGCAAAACTCCAAGGAGCAGAGCACAATAAGAAAGGAAGAGGCCTGGAGTATCTGTATCTGAATGTCCACGATGAGGACATAGATGGTACGTTCCCTGTTTCAGTGGCAAAAAATACAAGTGTACATTGGTTAGGCTACATGTTTGCAGTTGTACATGAGAACTTGTTCTCAACTGGCTTACCTGGTTAAATAAAAAAAAACATGTGATTTTTTGCGTGACTACATCTCTGTATTTTTGCAGACCTTACACGCTGTAACGTGTGGATCCTGGATGGGGATTTGTATCACAAAGGCCTGCTAAAGTTTGCAGTGACAGCAGAGTCGCTGAACGACAGCTTGGCAGTGTTTGTGGCAGACATGTCAAGACCCTGGACCATCATGGAGTCGCTCCAGAAGTGGGCCAGCGTGCTGCGTGATCATGTGGACAAGCTCAAGATCCCGCCGGAGGAGATGAGAGAGATGGAGCAGAGGAGTAAGTAGTGCTGAATCATCTACTTCACCTTGGCTGCTGCGACAGTGTCTGTGGGGTTGATTGTCCAAGGCCAGTCCTAACATTGAGCTGTGTTTGTTTGGCAGTCAGACAGTAGAGGTGATGATAATTGCTGCCTTTTATGTTGTGAGATGCTTGTTGCTTGTGGAGCTAATGACATGGTTTTGTTTGGCAAGTGTCTGCAGCATAGTGAACATCCCAGACAGAGCCAACGATATGGATGCTTACACAGCAGATTTAGGCTACAGTTGGATGCTGGCTGGTTTTTCATTTAAACTAAAGGCAACAGCAGTAGAAAGCACAGACAATGAAGTATAAAATTACACATGGTCATGGTAGTTTGTAGGTCATCAGAAAGGCCCATGATTATCAGCTGTGTTCAGTCATGATGACCAAAGCCTGCTCTGTTGATCACTGTCTTATACTGAGTGCGCCCTCCTGATAATTTTAGAAATGATCATGAAGTGCTCTTTTGTGCTCTGAAGTTGCAGGCGCTTACAAGAGCCTGGGGTTATCTAAGGTTTTCTTGAGCAGGCTGTCTTTGAATCTTACTCTACTTGGAGATGCTTTAGAGATTGGTTTGATTTTGCAATCAAAACTAAACCAATGCCATGCTTAATGTGCACATATAGTAGACCTAGTGGATAGGTTCACCATTGTTTTTGTCATCAATCCACTGTAGGCCTATGACTACTCTGGATTTAAGTGTCAGTTTTATGATTGGAGAACCACTAGGCCTAACTGTTGACAAACTGAAATGTGTGGAAGGGGAAGTGGCAGAAGGATGATGTTTCTGAAGGCAAAAAAACCTTTGAGGTAAGGTAGCACATTACGGCAAATATTGTAAGTATTTTGCATAACCTGAATGCTTCTACTGGACCAATAATCTGATTTGCTGAATCTATACTGTAGGCTAAATTATATAATTTTGTTAGATGAAGACTTGGTTTGTCTTTCTCAATATAGGGAGGAAATCATTTGCATAGTAGTCAAGCCTTTCTTTCATTGTGGATTGTGTTGTACTAGTAAATACATTTTACTTTGTTCGGTAGTGTAGGCCTAATTTTGGCGAATGGTGTTTGCTGATATCCAACACAGGTAGCAAGGCTGGCATATGCTCCCTGCCAAACTCTTGTTGAATACACGCCCACCTACAAGCAGTTCCAGCTTTCTAATCTAGCAGAGTAGCATATCATCCAGACAGTGCTCATATTTCAGGATGTCAGTAATGATGTCATCACTGCACATGCCGGACTAGTCCGACATATCCGAAGGGAGGAGGGGTGGCCGGTGTCCAGGTCCAGGCGCTCTTACAGCAGTGTTGCATCATGGTTTCTTCTGATACCAGAGTGAGTCTAAGCATGGAAGGGATATCGAGTGGGCAGGATGTTCTGGCTCAGTTGAAACTGGAGCAGCTTGATGGTGCTCTGTAGCAGAACCATTCCTTGCTGTATCATGCACTAAAATAACACAGATCAACAGTTTTTCTATTCACAACTGTCATTATCAGAATTCAGTAATATCTGTCTTATGTTTCTGCATTACAGGCCACAAAGCTGAAGGGTCGTGCAGGAAAAAGGAAATTATGCTTCACATTGTTCATAAAATTATATCAAGGCTAATGCTTACACTGTAAAGCTATTTGACCCCACCTATGTTTGTACTAGAACGGTTAAGTGGGCAAAGTCGAACGATGGATGAGTCACGCTCTTGTCTCTGTCTGTCCTTCTGATTTAAAGTGGTGTCTGATTTATAACTGTACAGATGAAGGCTAGAAGTGGGACCACTTGCACCTTTCTGACAGGCACTTTACTGTTTTTACCTCAGTAAAGACGTTTTGCCGCTCAGCCGGGTTGTGTAAGAAATGTAGGCCAAAACTATGTATGTCACTCCCGCTAAGACAGTCTATCAAAATATCTAAGGACAAAAAACATTGCTCAATGGCTGAGAAGTGCCTGCCTAAGAAGTTTCTTAAAGGAAAACCATGTGAGGGAGGCATTTTTTTTGTACAACCAGTTATTTGATTTCTTTGGAGACAATTGTTTGTCCAATAGTCTAAATGCCGTAGTGTTACACTAGGGAAATTGCACATTTGTATCTTTTGGTTTGTCTTTGTTTGTTGAGACTGTTGTGTCCAAGCTCTGCTGGCCCCCTGCAGCTTTAGCTGGCACAGATCATAGCCTGAACAGGCAGTCTGATCCCATCCCTGCTCCCAATCAGCTGGAGTTTACATCACAGGGCCGAGGCCAGGCAGCCCAGCACCCTAAGGGTTGTTCTGTTTTGTTCCTGGTGGAGGACAGTCCTGTAGCAACACTGGCTCTCAGGGTCAGCCGTAACCACATTCCTCAGGTTCCTGAGGAAGGGGAACTGCCTTCCCAGACCACTACTCAGTGCTGCTGTGCTGGGATGCATACAGGGGACAGACTGCCAACACAGCTGCCTGCAGCAGTGTCCCATTGGGAGTTATGCTTCTGCTTTATACCAAAATAGACGCAAATAGACCTAGCCTTTGTGTTTTGCTGTAGCATTATATGCATCCATCATTATCTTAGTAATCATGTTAGTAAAGCTCTTTGGAGTGTAAATATATTGGCACGTCGTACTAAAAGCTTTTGCACTTGTTTACATATCTACAAACTACAGTCTCTAGGGTTGCGTCCTGTAGCAGGTCTAGGAGAAGCTAATGATAATTTTGATATTCTGTTGAGGTGGAGTCGACAGCACATAGTGGCATGAATATATAAATGATGGATGGGTTGTTGTCTGCTTGATTACAGCAGACGGTTAGTTATTTGTGTGTAAAACACAGTGGGAGTTATTCTCCAGTCTGGTAGTGGAGCAGGCAGTAGAGGAGCTGCTGTCAGATAAGCTCACATCTCTACAGACCTGGTGCAGCGAGTTCTATAGCTCAGTGAGAATGACTGGGCCTGGAGAACAGGGAGTGTGGGGGGCTGAGTGCCTTGATAGCCAAGGGTAAGACCCCAGTCCTTCCCTACATAGCCTACAGGACAGGCAAGCAGAAACTCAACATCATCTATTAAGAATGGGGACAGCATTTTTTTTCTCCATTTCTTGTCACTTGGTCTTTAAAAACTCAGGGCCCTAGTTATGGAGTACCCATTTGTGATGCTGTCCTGCATGCTTTATTTCAGTCATAAGAAAATATATGCTCTCTATACAACATGTGTTTAAATCTTGTTTAAGAATATTGATCCTCCAAATGAAGAAGGTTCATTGAGACTGGTCTAACCAATGCGGTCGTCCTCTGTCTGCCCCACAGTGGTGAAGGCCTTCCAGGAGTACACAGAGCCGGAGGGAGCCAACCCAGCCTCTCCCCAGAGACGGGCTCCCCCTGCAGGGGCGGAAGACGAGGGTGTAGTGCTACCGCTCGGGGAAAACGTACTCACACACAACTTGGGCATTCCAGTGCTAATAGTTTGCACAAAGGTAAGTTGAGGCTGGTTGAATATAGGTACCTGAAAGAAGTAGCCTTCCATTTTTAGGCACCAGTATTGAAATGAATAGACAATTTTTGTACTAAAAGATTTTAAATAACACTGAGCCTCAGATTCCACACGGGCCCACAACTAACTAGTACACCGTTGACTCTCCACTCTGGCAGTCCATTTCATGGTTGGTGCCTGATCATCCCCCGTCTTGAGTTGCTAGTTTTTAGTGTTGCCCGTGAGGCAGCATCTTCAGTCCATGAAAGCACCACATTATTCCATGTCCATGAGCTTCTGGCAAATGGCTGCTTTAAAAGAACACCCTGTTGTCAGTCATCAGCACTTCACATGCTAGTTATGACAAGGACGGGTGAATGTGTTATTTTCACTGCTCACTGTTTTTCTGTTTCTCTTCTACCTTTAGGGAGAAAATGGTTATTTCACTCCTGGGGAATTCATCTTTGTCTTTAGTACAGTTTGTTGAATATACTCAGAGCATTAGTGAAGTGTCCCCTCTTCAGGCACTATACATAGGGAATTTTTTGGATTTGAAGTGTGCTATGTTTTTGAAGAGACAGCTGTCATTTGGTGTTCCATATTTTAAGACTATTTGCTGTATTTTCTTTTGATTACATTTTTAGTTTGTGTAATTTTACCCCATTTTTCTCCCCAAATTTATAATATTACGATCTTGTCTCATCGCTGTAACTCCTTAACGGGCTCAGGAGAGGCGAAGGACGAGACAGTCGTGCTCCTAAACATGACCCGCCAAACTGCTTCTTAACACCCGCTAGCTTAACCCAGAAGCCAGCCGCACCAATGTGTCGGAGGAAACACTGTTCAAGTAATGGCCGAAGTCAGCCTGCTGGCGCCTGGCCCGCCACAAGGAGTCGCTAGAGCGCGATGAGCCAAGTAAAGCCCCTCCCGGCCAAACCTTCTTCTAACCCGAACGACGCTGGGCCAATTATGCACCGCCCTATGGGGCTCCCGGTCATGGCCGGTTGTGACATAGCTTGGGATCAAACCCCAGGCATTAGTGACGCTGCAATACTGCGATGCAGTGCCTTCGACCGCTGTGCCATTCGGGAGGACATTTGCTGTATTTTCTAAATCCATTATGTCATTGATTTTGATTGACAGATTGAGTGTAATGTATAGTTCTCACTAACTGCTGCAGTTTACAGAGCTATAGGGAATATGAATGCCAGTTTACACGCTGACAGATACACAGGTAAAATTATTAAGCATGCTAGCAGATACCATAGACTTTCAGTCATTGTGCTAACGCTAGTTAGCATTGGCTCACAAAACTACCTCAAACTTCCTTCATACTGGACACAGAGAGACATAAAAATGGTATCCACAAGTTCATCTGACTCCGGGGAAGTAGATAAAGAACATCATTGCTAAAATCGCAAAATATCCCTATAAGTCCCAATGATGATTGCACTTGGGTATGCATATTTAATGATGGGCTCCTGCATATTTAACCAGGCCTGCTGTCTTTGCTACTGCCATTTTTATTTATTTCAGGAAGTAGCTAGCCTGGCATTCCCTGAGTCATGCTCAGCCAGTGCGCCTTGTTGTTGTCAAGGTTACCATCTTGTGGTCACTGTGGGGAAGTTTATCTGTGTGTGAGAGACAGGGTGGTGCCTGCCTGCAGGCTTTTACTGCTCCTTCCTGGAGGGAGGAGGGGAACTTGCACGTGAGTGGAGGGGAGGAGAGCGGAAGTGAGGGAGGGTCGTGGCTGAGACTGAAAGGGGGGCATGGCGAAGTGAGCAAAGTCAATTTTATGTTCCGCAGGAGGGTATGGTTTTCTTGCTCCAGTTGTTGCTGTGTACTTCGCTCTTTCTCGCTATCTCTCTTTCAGTTCAATTCAAAGGTACTTATTGGCATGGGAAACATATGTTTACATTTGCCAAAGCAAGTGAAATAGATAAACAAAAGTGGAATAAAAAATTAACAGTAAACATTACACTCACAAAAGTTTAAAAGGAATAGAGACATTTCATGTCATATTATGGCAATGTACAGTGTTAAAACAATGTCTCTCTCTCCACAGTGTGATGCAGTCAGTGTTTTAGAGAAGGAGCACGACTTCAGAGAGGAGCACTTCGACTTCATCCAGTCCCACATCCGACGATTCTGCTTACAGTGTATCCTTTCTACTCAAACACAACACTCTCCCTTAGAATGACAGGCCCCACCATGGAGATACAATTTTATGTGTTCTATTTAATTTTGTGCCCTATCATGTCTCTGCATGTTCCTTAACCCCACCTGACAGATGGAGCTGCCTTGATGTACACATCCGTCAAAGAGGAGAAGAACCTGGACCTCCTCTATAAATACATAGTGCACAAAATATACGACTTCCAGTTCACCACGCCTGCCTTAGTGGTGGAGAAGGATGCTATTTTAATGTAAGTGAATGCTTAGTTATGCTTTAAGTGCCCACATATTGAGGTAACAGAGACTATATGAAATCATAAATTTCCATCTTGTGATTTGCCCTTTAATTTCCTCAAAAATTAAAAGGAGATCTAAATGTTTTAATTTTAGTCATTTAGCATAGGGGTTCCCAAACTTTTTCACTCGGGGGTGGGGGGGGGCCCTTCCAGCATTGGGCAACACCTCGCACCCCCCCAGCGAGCACACAATGTCTATTTATATGGTCACAAGCACTGTTTATGACACAAACTTTCCACACCCCTCTTGTTGGTGGAGAAAATGTTGTAGGTTCAAAGCTTATGTTATGTGGTGCAAAGAACATTTTGCCGTTTTAAAGCAAATTTTCTTGCAATTCTATACGTTTTGCCAATGTAATGTGTATTCGTGATATTTGAGTGACAAAAAAATTACAACCATCTTTGGGCTAAAAAAAACTAAAAAGAATGTTGGCTGACATGGTCTAGTTGATCTGGACATTTCTGACAAGTTATAAATAGCTCTCTAAGATATGCAATAACTAACATGACAAGAGGAACTGATGATGCACTACCCAATTGAAATGTCACCTTGTGCATTCTACTATTACAACTTTCAAGAGTAAGCTTAAAGCTGGACTGAGTTTAAATATTTATAAATGTTTTTTTTAAATTTGGAGGGGACGGGCCATTGTGTCCCCCCCTGCCAACCCCTCGCGCCCCTCCACAGTTTGGGAACCACTGATTTAGCAGACATGCCTATCCAGAGCGAGTTCCAGAGCGAGTTACAGTAGCAATTAGGGTTAGGTGCTTTGCTCAAGGGCACATCGACAGATTTTTCACCTAGTTGGCTCAGGGATTCGAACCAGCTAACTTTCAGTTACTGGACCAACGCCATTAAAAGCTAGGCTTTTAACCGGTAGACAGTTCTGGAGTTATATGAACGTGTACTGTATTGTCTTTGAAAGTTATTGTAACAAACTATTGGTCATTGCTCGAGTATCAAACAAAACTGTTTTCTTTTCCTAGTCCATCTGGATGGGACAATGAGAAGAAGATTGCAATTTTGCATGAAAATTTCGCAACGGTGAGACCTGAAGACCCCTTTGAAGACTTCATCATGAAGCCTCCGGTACGGAAGGTAGGATCATGAGACTTCTACAGATAACATGTCTTGGACTTTTGGAATTTTACAAATGTTCCTTACGCATCTCCCTTGGTTTGACATTCATGTCTTCTCTCTCCAGCTGGTTCATGATAAGGAGGTAAATGCAGAGGACGAGCAGGTTTTCCTTATGAAGCAACAGGTATGTGTGTTTGTTTACATTCTAGATCACACAGTTCTGGAATGCCTTTCATGTTTGCAATTCCATGTTATCTCTTCTAAAGATGCACACTAGATGGTAGTGAGTTGAGAAAAAAATAATTGGTTTTGTTCAAAGCTAGGATTGTGGATAGTGGAGCCAGTTTCGTTTTATTAGCTTTTTCCAGGCTTCAAAGCCCGGGGTTCCTATTCTGCAATTCCTCACGGGCCAATCAGGAGTTCTCCTTCAAAGCCTGGGGTTCCTATTCTGCACTTCCTCATGGGCCAATCAGAAGCCTGAGAACTCCCAGGGCTTTAGCGTAATTGGTTGAAAGGGTGTTGTTTCTGAGAGATCACGTGGTTGCCTCAGGGCGAAGAGCGCTTCCTCTTTGTAGTGGGCTTCAGTCAGTCCCTGTAAGGTCAAGGTACCTGTATCCATCCATACAATGTTTGTTTCTACTATGCCCATAATCTGTGATGTAAAGAAGTGTTTCTGGGAATGTTATGGGGGTTGGAAAATATAAGCTACAAATGCAGAATTTTTATGGGACAAATTATTTCAGGAAAAATGTGAAAATAAAATATTTTGTCTCACAGCATTTTTATTTTTGTCTGTTCTTAAGTCTTTGCTGGCCAAGCAGCCGGCCACACCAACAAGAGGCGCAACAGTAAGTGTGATAACATCAACCACTTTTTTTCTTCATTGCCACATTTTCTTGACATGCGTGTTGAATGACAATCATCTCATCAGTAGGAGCCATGATTAATTTTGCCTCACTACTCCACTCTTTGTCTGTGTTTCAGGAATCTCCTGGACGGACTGCTTCTGGCTCTCCTCGACCCACTGGCCGTACAGGCTGTACCAATGTGGCCAGCGTCTCGCCAATGACCGCAGTCAAGAAACCTGACCCCAACATGAAGGGTAAGTTAGACCACTGGAACTTACTGCCCACCCTTTATTTGTATTTTTACAGAGCATCATTGAAACTGTTGTATGAGAACTGGCAGTCATTTGGGCAACACTTCTTTTGGGTGTTGGAAGTGTGTGACTGCTGTCTAACCACTGCCCCCCTGAGGTAGCTATTGAAATAATTTCATTAACAATAGATTCCTGCACACCTCCCTCCGCTGGCATTGTTTGGGGAGAAATATTGACATTTTCTCCATTAAGCTCAGTGGGGGAGCCATGCATGCCAGCGTGAATAGATCCGCTTAAATTAAACCAAATTTATTTGAGACCTGCAACCCCCACCCTGTTGGTTGCTGTTAGCAAAGCAATGTGGAGAGGAAAGGATTTGAATACACTATACAAAAACGGACAGTTAATCTTCTAGGAATGCATGTGCATTGAATTATGTAAATGGTGTTCCAGTTAAACTATGATCCTGTATGTGTACTAATGTTTTTTTAGGATGAAATTATGAATATCATGATCATACAGTAATAACTGTTACGTGCCTGAATTGTATGGAAGAGATCTCTCATTTAAATATCATGGTTCTGATCCTAAGGGATGCTCGTCTCATGTGTTTGTGTCTCAGGAGCAGCAGCAAACGAGGGAGTGCTGGCCAACTTCTTTAACAGCCTTTTGAGTAAAAAGACTGGGTCCCCTGGGAGTCCAGGCACCGGAGCTGCAGGAGCAGGATCTCCAGGATCTGTCAAGAAAACAGGTATGGCCTCCTCTGGCCTGGCCCTCCAGGGTGTCACTGGCTTCTCTCTGGTTTAACTGCCTCTTGTTGTTGCCTTTGGACCATGCTGTTGTCTGGAGGTTTACCCCTAGAGCCTGAAAGAGAGGGAGTTCTTGGCAGGTCCTAGAGGAGTGGAAGAGTTTCCCTAAACTCCTCTGCCACTGGAGGAACTAGTGAAAGGCCTGTATGCATGGGACACCACAGCTGTTACCAATGTGTCATTCTCTGGCTGCAAAATGTCCCACAACCACCCCAAATGACACCAAGCATATACCACGGCTCATTGCTTATCTCTCTCGTTTTTGTTCGTCCATTCAGTATGACGTTGTATTAACCCATTATCTCAGCATACTTGCATGGCCTTGTGTCCTAATGGCCTTGTGCAGCTAATGACATAAAACTGAAATAATATGCATGGAATGTTTTTTAATGTCTCAGGATTGGTTTTGCATGTGTGCGTGCACCTGCCACGTGATGCAACTGAAGTCATTTAGCATGGGACCACATCTCGTCAGTTTCCATCCGCTTGCTGGCCTGGCCATAACAGTCAATTTCTAGTACAGGCACAGAAGCTACAGGAGATTACTTTCTGTTCTCTCTTTTATTTTCCAAGGGCAGAAGCCGGTTTTGACTGACGTCCAGGCAGAGTTGGATAGAATGACTCGCAAACCGGACTCCATGGTTACAGCTAACAACACACCAACAGAGAACGAAGTGTGAACGCAACAACAGCATTGGCCACTGCAAATACTGGAAAACCAACACACAAGCATAAAAAAAAAAAACGAAATAAGACCAAATTCCCAATGTGTATATCAGTCAGCAGACAGTAGTTTTGCCAAATGAGTTTGAGATGCTATCAGATATATTGGTTATTTTGGTAATATGGAGAAAGAACAAAAGGTGGAGGTTTGGAGAAGGAGGAAGTTGAAGACTTGGCTGTATCTATCCTTATTACTTCAATTGTAATGTTTTTTTTTGCAAGGGATGTCAGGTTAAGTAATGCGTGCACACTCCTTGGGAGGCAGCCAAATCCCCTGGTCTGCGAGCCCTCCGTTAGCTAGGGGATACACCATCTCTCACAAGCTTAAAGAGTGGAAAAGTGCTGTGGCCTCTTGTTCAGCTAATCTTATGGAAGGAAAACAGTTGTGATAACAATTAAACCCTAAATATATTAATTTAAAAAAAGAAATACTTGCAAGTGTATGTAGTATGTAAAAAAGGTTAGATATGATACTGATGTATTTATATATAAAAAAAATCTTTATTCTTTTTCTGCACTGTTTGTGATTAGAAAAGGGTTTAGATAGCTATATCTCATAACATGTTAAACTCCACTGACGTCATGACACTAATGTGACAAATACACATTGCTAAAAGCAAACAGTGGCATCTGCCCACAAAATGGCAGGTCCAACTAGTCATCTTTAAGGATTCTGTAAATATCAGCGAAATTGCAATTCAAGCTTTGGTTTTATTTTGTACAAAATGCAATTATTTTACAAAATTATGAAGAAATGTCTGGGATAAAATGAGCACTGTTGGGATTGGCAAGTGTAGAGTTTGCAAGGAATGCTCTTTTGCCTAGAGGTGTTTTGGGGGCAGCATCTTTCCTACTATAACTCCCAAGTGCCTGGCTCAGTAACTATTTGTGTCATAGTAGAGCTGCTTATCTACTTAGAGGAAATGCACTGTAGCACCAACGGTAAAATGTTTTTCAGTTCGATCATTCAAGTAATTTTTTTTTTTTGTATAAGTATGGTCTGCATAAGGTTTCAAAAGAAATGTAGCTTACTTTTGTGGCCTAGGTGACATTGTTCACTTGAGCAATAATGAGAATGCCTTTCATTTTATAAACTGTAAAGGTATCTAGATGCAGATTTTTAGAAGTAAGCACAAGTTTAGAGTTTGTGTCCCCCAGATGAACACTGGTGTGGTTTAAACCACTCACTTGTGCGGCCAAAGCATTTGGAAATCAATTACTACGATTTTAATGTAATGGGTTATCCTTAAAAAGGAAATTTAGCTCTGTTCTTTTTCAGTTTCAAATGTTTTTATACAAGCTATATGGCAGGTCAGGTTAAACATTCACAATTTCTACATGATGTTGGTGTAGAAATCGTGGCCCAGTAGGAAATTGCATTGTCCACAGATATTTTGTGTGATCTTCAGTGCCCATTTACAATGTTGGCTTTTTGCCTTCAGTGTACACACAGTTCACAATTTGTCCATCTGTGCACCCTGCCTTTACTCAGTGTAGATCTTAGTCAATATAATCAGCCTTTGCTTGTGTCCTTAGTAGGTTTTTAAATTGTCCTAGTTCTGCCAATGTTTTTTGTAAACTTTTGAACAATTACATCCAATCTAATACTGTACCATATCAAATTATTTGTAAAAATCGTAATATTATTTGCTTAATCATAATGAAATAACTAAACTGATCACCCTCAAATCTATATACAGTCTAGCTATGGTTAATTTGCAGATCAGCAATTGTAACATGGATTTATTAAACTGTAAGAGCAGCTACTTGGCTTTTAAAACAACAACGGAAACTACATAGAATTGGAACCTGGAACCAAAGATGCAGCAATTGGTGTGTTCTGTTTGTGTAAATAGTCTCATTTGGTTTCCAGGTGACCATCTCCCCTGGCCCTGCGTGGAACACCCATCATTCCAAAGTACATTCTAAGGTGGTCCGTGTACTTAACCAGGCTAATACGTGTTTTGTTTTTTTGCTCTAAGGGGGAAAAAATCACAAGACCAAGATGTGTGCAGTCTACTTTATTTTACATGAACCAATCTGTGGTAAGAATAAGATGAGAACGGGCTGGATTTTGATTGTATCAAAATGAAGCGCTTATATTTTATCTTCATTGGGCAGAAATTTGCATCTAAGTTCAGTTGCTGAAATTCAAGCACAATATTGGGACACCCAGGAGTATTTCCTTATGTTGAAATAAGCAATTTCTATTAGAGGGCTGTAATGAACCCCCATATGTTATTGTTTAAACTAGAGAATGCATACACTTCTTCCTGCCTGCTTAGAACGTGTATTGATGAATTACAAGTATGACACACTTAATATTGCGTTAATATTTTGGGGATTAGCAGTATAACAAACATGGCCCTGGCAGTCAAATCTGCTCCAGACTTTTAAACTTCAACCTTTTAGGAGGTTTTTAAGAAAGCCAAATCTAAAATGCATGTCAATGCTCTTTAGTTTTCCAGGTGTATTTCTGTCACACCTGCCCATTGCAGAGCGTCTCAGTATTATTCTGTTCTATTTTTTTCTGCACAACAATGGTTTCTGTTTGAAAGCATTACTTTGCTTAAATTATATAGGATAGATATCTTTTAGGGTGGTAACAGCCTAGAAATTCATGAACTCGTTCACTCCTCTGATGTTTGTCTCCACATAGTTACTAAACATCAGCATTAGCCAAACAGAAATCTGTATGTTTGGCTAGTACATCAAGGAAAAGTACTCACTCTGCTTGATTTCCAAATGTACGTTTTTGATGATTGGATATCCCCAAGATTGAATGAAAAACAGATCTTGTAACATATTTTTCAAGCTTAAGTTAAAAGCGATTGCTCTATACATCTTAGTGCTATGCCTTCAGCCCTTGAAAATATACACATATAGGAGATTTAAAAGCTTTTGCTTACAGTCCATTTTATTCAGGATATAAACACCTTTAAACCACATGGAGTACTGTGTTTGTGCCCTGGACATATTCAAATGAGTGTGATTGTATGGCTTTAACATGATGCAGTATGCAGCCATGTGGTATCTCGCTTTTGTGCCGACAAAGATAAGGAAAAGTGTCTGTCAGCCCTGGCTTCAATAAAACAAAGAATCCAGACTACTTTTGTATCCCTTTGTCTCAAATCATGATACTGTGTGTAGATGGCAAGTAAAATCCACATTGAATATTGCTCTGTTTCACTGTTTAATTTACTGCTATTTAGTGTGGATTCTAGAAGTGACACTATTGGGTACATATTGGGTAGTCATTTGATCAAACCCCTCAACCTACCAGTTGTCACTGAGTAGCAAGTGAATGGACTATAAGTGGAAGTGAAATAAAAATATCACCCTACTTACTTGTCCCTTGTGAACAAGTGATTGTCAGTAATCTGTAGTACTTAGGTTTTCTCATGACCTTGACCATGAGATGGCAGTGCAGTGTTTTTCCAGACGGTAGGACACGTAAGTGCGATTTATTTGTCCTTGCCCTACATCTGAACCCACCCAAAGTAAACTTTGGAGCTGAACAGATGATAGTGATCAGTCTTTATTTTATTTTTTATGTTTAAATGTCTTTCATCAGTTTTAGTAGACATTACTTACGCTGATGGTCAGAGTAAGTAATGTAGTCTATAGTTATTTTATGAATTATGCCTTTTTGAAAAGTCTCGGGTGAATATTTGTTTTGATTGTTCTGTTTCATGTATGTTGATTGGCCTATTTGGCGATATGTGGCCTAGTGGTATCTATTGTCTACTGCATAGTCTATTAACATAATACTGTAATATGTTACAGTAATAGGGGTACTATTGCAAACACTATACCGTAGGCCTAGCCATAGAGATGATGGGCCTACCTGCTAAAGCGTCATCAGTGTACACCTGTGTACACGTCACGATCATAGTCCACCACTCTCCGCGCCCTGCATGGCAGGGGAAAACCTACGCAGTATCTATCAACGAACGATGATACACACATCGGGAAAACCCTTCAATATTTGCAATTAAATCAACGGGGATAATAAAGATTGCCTCCGGGACCTAGGCTACCAGAAGTTACTATATCCAATGGGCGTCTTCAAGCTTTTAAATACTTTTGAACGCGTGTGCATACAGGAATGTGCCGTTTTTTGGGCGAAGACTTTACATTTACAGTGACCGTAATATAATTTGTATTCCAGCTCAAAACTTTTGGCCACAAAAGCCATGGTGTAAAAACGGCATGTCTCGTTTCATCTGGCCATGATGGATTTTTGTTATTTACATACAAGTATCACAAAGGAGCGGCATGTAGCTCGCCTGTTTCTCCAAATCCCTGAATAGGTGTTTTCGGTGCGTGCAGAACAAACCAGAATAGTCCCCTTACACTGGTGCGCAACTGTAACGCAATTTCTATCACATTCTTTTTGGAAGCAGCATTTGACCAACGAGGAATATTCGCGGAATAAGCATTGTTACCCCCCCCCTTTTTTTTTTTTAACGCCACAAAATTGCTTGTTGTGCGATCGTCTCATCAAAAGTGAGCCGTTTTTATTTTGTCCCTTTCGCTTATTGCAAAAAGTGTTTTGTTTTTGTTTTCAAAGCTACACGGTGAGTAATCCACCACGCTACTCTCTAATAAAAGTGCCCGTGCGTGTAGGAGCGTACAGTCAAATCATCATGAGGAACAGCGAGGAGGCGGAGGGGTTTGATGGCGAGGCCTCCAACACTTCCATGATCTCGGGAGCAAGTAGCCCATACCAGCCCACCACCGAGCCCGTACACTCAAGGAATGTTTTGGGTGGCATTAGGTGTGACTTTGAGTACCTGAAGTCACACTTTGGCATATTAAAGGCCGTTGAAGTGGTGAGTTAAATAATTCAGTCAAATCATTCAAGAGACTGCTTGACTAGGCTACTGAAGAACTGTAAAGATGTGCATATGAAAACGCTTAATTGAATGATGTGGAGCTTCATTTGTATGTGTGTAGGCTGTACTTGTCTGTTTTTGATTGATTGCTTGCCTCTTTAGGCACAGTGACATAGTAGTAGCCAATTTTTGCATGTTGGTCACCCACAGTCCACTCTGCTACACTTTCAAAAAAAAATCTAATCAAATGTATTCTCACATGCGCCGAATACAACTGGTTTATGATTTTACCGTGCAATGCTTGCTGACGAGCCCTTCCCAACAATGCAGAGTTTAAAAATATAATACACAAGAATGGCGTTATATACAGGGAGTAACAGTACCATATCAATGTGCAGAGAGGTACATGAAGGTAGTACGCGATTTTGCAATGGAAGTAGCCCAAATAATGACAAAATCCTCTGCTAGAAAGAATTCCTTATCAACCAGTTCTTTACTGTTCAAAAGTTTGGGGTCACTTAGAAATGTCCTTGTTTTTGAAAGAAAAGCACACCAAAAAAATGTGTCCATTAAAATAACATAACATTGATCAGAAATAGTGTAGACATTGTTAATGTTGTAAATGACTATTGTGGCTGGAAACTGCAGATTTTTTATGGAATATCTACATAGGCGTACAGAGGCCCATTATCAGCAACCATCACTCCTGTGTTCCAATGGCACGTTGTGTTAGCTAATCCAAGTTCATCATTTTAAAAGGCTAATTGATCATTAGAAAACCCTTTTGCAATTATCTTAGCACAGCTGAAAACTGTTGTCCTGATTTAAAGAAGCAATAAAACTGGCCTTTAGACTAGTTGAGTATCTGGAGCATCAGCATTTGTGGGTTCGATTACAGGCTCAAAATGGCCAGAAACAGAGAACTTTCTTCTGAAAATCGTCAATCTATTCTTCTGAGAAATGAAGGCTATTCCATGCGAGAAATTGCCAAGAAACTGAAGATCTTGTACAACGATGTGTACTACTCCCTTCACAGAACAGCGCAAACTGGCTCTAACCAGAAAAGAAAGAGGAGTGGGAGGCCCCGGTGCACAACTGAGCAAGAGGACAAGTACATTAGTGTCTAGTTTGAGAACCAGAGGCCTCACAAGTCTGGCAGCTTAATTAAATAGTACTCACAAAACACCAGTCTCAATATCAACAGTGAAGAGGCGACTCCGGGATGCTGGCTTTCTAGGCAGAGTTTCAAAGAAAAAGACATATCTCAGACTGGCCAATAAAAAGAAAAGATAGAGATAGGCAAAATAACACAGACACTGGACAGAGGCACTCCGACAATAAAAATAATAAACTTGGATTAGCTAACACAACATGCCATTGGAACACAGGAGTGATGGTTGCTGATAATGGGCCAATGTAGATATCCATTAAAAATCAGTCCAGCTACAATAGTCATTTACAACATTAACAATGTCTACACTGTATTTCTGATCAATTTTATGTTATTTTAATGGACAAAAAAAAATGCTTTTCTTTCAAAACAAGGACATTTCTAAGTGACCCCAAACCTTTGAACGGTAGTGTATAACAGTTGTATGACTGTTTATTTTCACGAAATCAGCAACATTTCTCTCAGCAGTTTACAGGAAGGGGAAACAGAATAGTTTAATGTGGGGTTTGAGTCAGTACTCCTAAAACCAGATGTCTAGGAGGGAGAAAACACAACAACAAAGGAATATGATGATGCCTCCCAAAGCTATGATAATTCAGTTGCAGAGGAAATGTCTCGGCCAGAGTTTTGTCCCCTCTTTTGGTGCCAAACTGTTCAGTCAAAGATGGTGGTCTCACATAGCCTACAGATGAAGCACTGTATTCACAGTGCGGGAAAACCAGTGGAACTAAGGAAGTAATTAAGTGCATACAGTGCCAAGGGAAACAACCTGAGCCCCCTACTCAGAAGATGCCATGTTTGAATATTGCTTCATTAGCAATTATAGAATGTTATTTGGCTTCTGTTGTGCTGTACAGAGGTCAAAACACACATCCTCTTGACTCTTTAAGTGAACTCATTGTACAAAGAGTTTTGATGTTCAGAGGATTCACCAGATTCAAAGCCCGAAAAGCCACAGTACCCGTGTGACAAGGAGAACGGTGGGAGAGATGTACCTGGAGAATCACACACACCGGAGATATTTGTCTTTGAGAAAGACATCTGTAGCCTGCGTGTAAAGTCTGTGCTGAGAGCAACTCTCTGTGCCCAGGTGGACGTTCACTGCTTGGTCAGGTGAGACTGACAATAAGCATGTGATAACAATGTCATAGTGGGAGAAAGCTGACCAACTAGAGGTTACATAAAAACAAACAAAACACTGAGGTCAAACAGGAAGTCATGTTTTTCATTACAGTTACCCAGGGTTAATGTACAGTGGAGACACCACAACTCCCAGGGACATTACAGGTGTGAATGCGACAGGTCTTTCCAGTCTTTCCTGGTCATGCCAGTCTAATTCAATACCTGCACTGGGCAGGATGTCAATGTCATTATCTCACCTTATCTCACCTTTACCATGTCTGCCAACCAAGCCGTGTTGGCGTTATGGACCTAGTCACTGTATTACTTTATTAGCCTTGCTTGCTATGCTTCATCTGTAAGGGGGTTTCTTCTGAACGATAGTACAGAGGAGTTAATAACACATTCCTTACATTTACTCATGGCAGCTCATTCAGGAAATATGCTCAAGGTTGACCATAATAGTTTTACAATCTCAGAGCTCCCATATGTAGGCCTGGTTTGACTGTCAGTTGACCTTGGAGTCCATGTATGCCACAGCCTTTTCCACTGCCACTGGACAATGATTGACTGACTTGAAGGGCCTCACAGGGAGCTGCTGAGGTCTTGTGTTTTACTATTTAATCCCCCAAACACCGTTCATTGTAACTCATCTGCAAATGTGCCCAGTTTTTCCCTGAACAAGAGCACTCTCAATGTAAATGGATCATCCCAGTTCAATCCACATTAGTGCAGAGTTGATGATTGGTATTGTTGAACTCAATTAAACTAGTGATAATGGACTAAAGTCTCATTTAAAGGGAGGGTTGATGATGATAAGTTATCCTTCCCTAATAGGCTACTCAATATTCAGTTACATAAAATCACATACGATTTCAGCTATAAATCAAAAGCATACTTTGTGGACTAGTAAAGTTGAATGTTCGGTGCTAACCTTGCTGGTCAAATCGGGATGGTTTTGTGTGTAGTACAGTATATGTCACAGCCACACCCACTTGGTCTCTGGTCCCATAGAGGTTGTTGTTACATCAACACTGAAGGTCTGAGGTTGACCTGGTAGTACAGTATATGTCACATTAGTTAAGTTGAGGTGAAACCCTCCTCCCGTTAGCACGTTTACCACTCCTAATGACTTTACTATGGGAACTGTTCCTACAGCCACACCCACTTGGTCTCTGGTCCCATAGAGGTTGTTGTTACATCAACACTGAAGGTCTGAGGTTGACCTGGTGTTACTGGGAGAAGCAGTAGCCCCAGGATACTGGTGCTATCACCTTCAGAGAACATTTCTTTGTGTCACTCTATGATAACTTTACATGTGTGTGAAAAGTCTCGTGACAACAGGCTTTTGTGGATCTTATCTCCTCTAAGCATTTCTACATAGCTCAAGTCATTTTACCCAATCAGCTCTTACCAATCAGGTTTTCACAGCCCCTCCTTTTTGTACTGTTTATAATGTAATTTACACTGTGGCCTTTATAATACCAAAATAAAGCTCCATTTCCATCTCATTTGTAGAGTGTTGCCTTTTGGATTAAGTTGTTACATAGCTATTCAGTTGTGTCAATGGACCTTGTAATGTTGATATTTTTTGGGGTGCTTTTACAAGGGAAAGTTTAATATTATTGAAGGTCCTTTTTGTAGGATGTGTATGGAGCTAAATGAATTTACCAGATGCTGCTCCATGTCAGCTTGCACTTCCCATTCTGGAGAGACTGTGTATTCTGTTGTAATGTTTCTCTCTGACTGGTCTTCAACAAACACACATGATAGGTGGAATTTCTGACTCTACAGACATCTCTGGGATCAAGAAACAGGAGAAAAATGTCATTTTTGCACAGATTACAATGAGCCATTTGGGCCAGGAAGGAAATACACAGGACACCACTGATCAAAGGTTGTTGGAGTGCACTCTGTGTTTTGATGCCTACCTCCATTCATTTTCTGGGAAGGGCTGCTTTTATCACGACTCTCAGCGATGACTTCGTCCACTGCATCCACCCCCAATCTGGACACGTCCATGTTGTAATGTCACTCTGTGTGCACCCAGACAAACACACACCTAATGGGGTTTCAATTGGCTGCCACAGAGAAAGACATGGGCTCGAAGAATTCTTCACTGAGGTACCTACTGTAAGTGTGGGGTTGACAAAGATTTGCCGGTCTGGAATAATAACACGTTTGTGTGTGTGTGCGCGTGACTGTGCACGTGCTTGTGTGTCTGCGTGAGAAACAGTGAGTTGAGTGCAGTGTTTGGCCTTCGCAAGGCTGTAATTGCAGCAGATGTGTGAAGGGTGGTGAGCCAGAGAGCCTGTCAGGAGTGTAGCCTAAGCGCTCTCCTGCCTCAACAACTGTATGTGTCAGAAACAGAAGAGTGTTGTGATGAGAAGCCCTGTTGCAGTCCCCTGTTCTGTTCATTAACCAGGCTGACAGGTTTAAAAAACAGCCCGGGGCTAGGGAGGAGAGGAGGGGAGCTGGTCAGAAGGAACACGACCAGCTGCCTCCCTGCTGCTCCCATCAGCATCTGGTTCAATATACTCGTTGATTTACTCACTGCACTTATCGTGGCAGTTGTCTCCTATCTCAGCCAACGAAGATGCCAGTTTTACAGCAATTTCTGACATTGACAATATTGCTCAATGCCATAGAAAACTGTTGTTGTCAGATGGATGAACATCTCATCCTCAAGGTATCAAAAACGTGTTCTTCAGGATAATATAGGACTTAGATGGAGAGGAAAGAGGAAAGAGTGGCTACTGATCTGCATTGTGTCTGACCCAGAACAAGACAGGATGGATTGGGCCTCGACACTGCGCCAACATATTTTATGGAAAATATGTTTTGTTTTCATGATTTTTGAAAAAATATTACAGATGGATTGGTCGTTTGTCCAACTTCATTATGGTAATTCTTTACACATAAATCATAGGCTTCATATAGTCTCCAACGCTATTACAGATAATTGTACAGAGGTGAGTGGTTTTTCTCTGTCTAAAGATAATATCACGGCTAAAAAGGAGGTGAATCTGCATATTCAAGTCCCACTGTTGCCATGGAAAGGGTTGTCTGTCAATCACCCTTTCCATTTAACCCGTACAAAACAGGAGTTGGCTCTTCGCAGAGAGGCCTCGCTCAATCTGCATTTCAGAAGAGCATGGAAAACAGACAAGAAATCTGAGCAGGTCATACATTATAGAAACAGCATGACGTGTACGTGTATGCAAATCTGTGTCTCCTTTCATGGCTTCTTGATAAGGTTTGTTAGGGATGGATTCTCGTGGTTAAATCCCAGACTTGGTATTGCTACTTATAGAGTTCTGGCCGTAAGCAGATCCTCAGACGCTTGGCTGTCCAAGTCCCGTGTGGGGAGCCGTAGACTGTCAAGAAGTCATGTGAATTCCTCGTCAAAGCTGTGAAACCAAGCGTCTGCTTAAGACATCTGAAGGCTCCCCTTAGGAGGGGGATTTTTGAAAAGTGGTGGGAGGAGAGGGAGGGAAAGAAAGGAAAGGGTTTCCATACGTGAGAGTGTGATGTCACTTTTGGTGATGATACCAAAATAGTGCTCTCTCTCACTCGCTGACTGTGTGATGTGCCTAGGGAATGTTACATTAGTCACCTTTTAGCTTTCTCAAGGTGGTGTGAATGTACAGAGTGCACGGGTGCATTAGCATGCTTGTAATTCTCAGACTTCTTATCACAGAGCTCATATGTTTTTGATGATAAAAGCTGGACTGGGCCCTTTATCCCAGATGGAACAGATTCTTTATTCAGATCTGTCAGGCAACTAGATCCGGTCTGAGCCGGCCCAGATGGGACAAAGCCTGGAATATGTATGCGTGGTGATGGCGGTGGTTCCGTCTCCCTCAGGCTCGCGCGGACCAACCTGTAATCTGCTGGTTTGTGGAGAGTCGGGCTGATTGCAACGGAACCCCTGAATAACACATTAACCTCCGAGTTCTCCTCCATCACTGTGGTGGAGTGATGATTGGGAGGGAAAATATATCAATTAACTGTTCACAATGAGGTTGTGGGCTCCTCTCACTCACTTTCCAAGGCAATGCCACTCCACCAGCACCAGTCACCTCAGTCTCATCAAAGATTTGGAGTAAGGTGAAAGAAACATGGATAGTGTCACTAGTTGATATATAGTTATCATGACTAAAATGGCTAAACCCTGGCATGCCTCACATTATTAATTAACAATATAAATACGTAATTTGTGGTTTTCACGTTGGTCGTACTCCGTCTGACTGAATGATTTTGTTTGGGTTGATGAGGGTAGTAGTATAACGACTTACTCTCTACCCACTCTACTGTAGGACTGCATGTTTCTAGCTTATTTTAAGGTTGTCCTTGACCTGTCCCTCTTCCTCCTCCCTCTCTGCAGGCCCTGGCCCTCATAGCCTTCATTTGCATAGAGACCATCATGCTGTGCCTACCCTGCGGAGGGGTCTACTTCTTTGAGTTTGTCAGCTGCAGTGCTTTTGTAGTCACTGGCGTCCTCCTCCTCATCTTCAGCCTCAGTCTGCACACCAAAGTGCCCCACGTCAACTGGAGCCTGACGGTGTGTATACCACCCACACACACTGACCAATCACATCCTCTTACTGGATGCAAGAGTCTGGTTCAGATGTCGATAAGCCAATAGACACGTCTTCTGGAGGTCTTAAAGGGTTGGTCTCTTTGCTTTGAGGCTAAAGTTGTGACTAGTTTATATACAGTGTTATTACATAGGTATAAGAGCAACTTCACATGAAGTATTAACATATGTGACTGAATAAAAGTTGATTGGTTGAACTGAAGGGTAAACTGAATTTGCTGAATGTGCACTTGCCTATAAAATGTGGGTGAGAATGAGTCAAAAAAATGCAGTCATAGCAAATGTTAGTGGTGGGTATTCTCCAATCCAACATGGCCCCTTTGACTATTTGCCTACAAACACACATCGTTAGAGCGTTGGGCTCCGGTACTGGATGTGTTACAGATGGAAATGGAAACGCTGCTCTGTGCTTTATTTCCAGAACACACTGCATACCAGAAAGAGAAATAGATGCTGAGTTAAAGTGGTTTAAATCCAACCATAACTATCGTATTGCATGGTATACTTAGTACTATGTATTTTACCTCAAACAGGCATACGGGGGTGTGCCTTTGGCTTTTACTGTTGGCCAAGGGAAGCAAAATGAAGCAGGGTTTTTATATATTGTTTTAAATAGGCTTTGTGTGTTTTTCTCCTGAGGCCCACTGGTTTTGGGCTATGCAGGACCCTTCAAAGAGACACTGCACCATGTCAACACAACATATGGCTGTCTTTGTATCTCTATAATTCAGTACTTCCATATGAAATATATCAATGTCTGTGAATGTGATGTCATAACTTATTTGGGGGGGTTTTATCGTCTTATGCACACCGTTTGTGTGAAGAAACAAAAGTCATTTGGTGTGTTTATGCCGTTGTGCCTTTGGGGGTGGGCAGTTGAAACGTCTGTTATCTGTATTTATTTGAGTCAGTTAGAGGCTGTTGCTTTGTGTGCATATGTGTGTTTGGTTGTGGCTTAAAGAGAGCTGTTACCCTCTCCAGGGCTCTTATTGGCTCTAGATTGGAGTAGCGGACTTGGCCTCAGCATAGTGGCCCATTTTCCCTTCATTGTATTTATATCTGTGACATTCAAAGCTTCTCCAATGTGAGTGGGCTCCAGGAATTTTGACATTACACAGCAGTTTTGACTGAGTGTAAACCGAGCAAGTAATTCTCCAAACACTCCAGTGACACTGAAATGACCCCCTTGTGGAGCTGACTTTTAAATGTGGAAAACGTCTGAGGAGGGTCTGTTCTTCCAATTATGTGCTATTTGATACTGTCATGTCAAACCCGTGCTTGATTATATGTTTGGTAATGGTCTATTGCTGTCTTGGGAATACAGGGGAGCTATTCCCTCACCTAAGAAAATGAGAACAGCCATGGGCTTTATCATAAAGCTCTCTGAGGTAACTTTTACAAAAAGTTGTTGAGTGAAAGCTCCTGGAAATGTCACATTTGGTTAGAGGTCATTTGGTTATTCAGATACATTGTTGGCGCTAGCTAAGGGGAGTGAGTTCAGTATTATGAGTGTTCTTTTTCTTTCCCTGCCCCTGGTGAACTGTGTGATGCCGTGTCTCTGGATTTGGGTGGCGTTGTGCTGTTGGTCTGTCTTGTGCTGGCAGAGACTGACTCTCTTTTTGTGGCGTGGCCACAACGATCAGACATTGTCTCAGAGCTGACTGTCTCTCTTGTCTCTCCACACAAAGGCTTTCAAATTAGCAACTGCCATGCCAGGGAGTGCCAGCACAGAGAAGGGTGACCACGCACACAGACACTGCCAGTTTTAAATGTGGGCGAGTGCTGGCCCAGTCAATGCTGGGAAAGTTTTTGCTCAAAAATGAGGAGGCTGGGAACATAAATCTCACTACATGCTTGACTGGAATGGCAGCCTGTGGAGGACCTGAGGTGGACTCTTTACCTGGCACATTGTCAAAGATCCAGTCGTCTCCCTTCTGAGTGTGAGAGCATATGCCGACCTGGTTTGCAGGTTATCCCCTCTCACTTTACTGCAGATCCTGCTATGCCAGCTCCTTATCCTTTCTGAACATGGAAATCAGGATTGAATGGAGCGAAGGTTTCTGTTTTGATAGATGAACCTGTGGCAAATCACAAGCAACATTATTTATTTACTTTGCTGGCTAATGATTAAACATGCGATACAGTGCATTCCTCTTGCAGATGTATCTGTGTGGTTTATTTTCTTTGGATCTTGACATCTGTTGAAATAGTGTGCAATGCCATCCTGTTTGTGTATGCATTATTAGCTTCTGCTGTTTGTTCCAAAGCAGGTCTCTGTCAGACCCCATGCTGTTTTACCTAGCAGGGTCCATTCCCTCCCCCTACACGTTTAATCCACCTGCAAATTATGGCTTGCTATTGTGATTCATCTGTTGTGCTCGCAGAGCCCTCCTCTCTTACATTATATTCATTTTCACTCAGTTATCTCAGAGGGGAGTCCAGGAAAAGTTTTTCACTGCAGTTTTTTAAGCCCTGTATTTTGCCACCCAAGCAGAAGACATGCAGTAATCATGCTTCTCTTTTTATCGATTTCATCCCCCCCAAAAAGATTGTTGAACTGAATGTATTCTGCAATGTGATGTCTACTCGCACTTCAGAGAGTTTGTCTGGATATGCGTGTGTCCTGTTGCCTTGATCCTTGTCTAAATCAGCATAAACACGCAGCTGAAAACATTTGGTAGAACCATTTGAAGGGGATGTTGCTTTGGAGCCTCGACAGCCCTTCTCGGTGAAAGACCACTCCTAACACACTCACATTTTCTGGTTTCCAGAGAGTCCCTGACTGCTCTGCCAAACGCTGAGCTTGCTGACATTTCCACCTCTCCCAGAGAAGCCAGTAAGTCTAAGCGGCCTGCCTGCCTCTCTGCCTCAGGGCTCAGGGTGAAGGAGGGGTTGGAGAAGTTTGTCACTCTGCAGAAAGCGCGAGAGTGAGGCAGCGGTTTGACTGGGGTATTTAAAGGCAGGCGCTCCATCTTTTGCTACTGCTTTACAAACCGCAGCTGTGCATGTGGGAATGGTTTCTCACTGAGAGTAATGTGCTGGGGTGAGCTGTACCTGGAATGAACTAGATCTAGGGTGAGCTGGATCTAGGGTGAGCTGGATCTAGGGTGAGCTGGATCTGGGCTGAGCTGGACCTAGGGTGAGCTGGACCTAGGGTGAGCTGGATCTGGGCTGAGCTGGACCTAGGCTGAGTTGGATCTGGGGTGTGTAGTAGAGGGAGCGTGGCAGTATTGACGCTGAGAAATCAGTCCAGTAACACCAGTTGGACCAGTGTATGCTGTGCTATTACTAAGGGTGTTGGTGATGGTGTGTCCAGTGGGAGATCCAGCTCTAGAAGATAGGCTAGCGCTGCTGTAGGAATGCTTCCATTAAACACATCAGACAGATTAAACCCCAGGATAAACAGCACTTTTCAGTTTTACATCCCACTGAGCACCGTTTGCCTTCTCTTCACACATCTTGCCAAACAGATCACACACAGACCCGCTCTCTATACCTGCTAAACATAGACTGCAAATACAGGGAGTGAGGCATTAGAGTTTATTTGCCCTACATATGAAGCCAAGTGTGAGACTCAGGCTTGATTAGTTTCTGATTGATTCCAGCATTTGTGTGGTTTGGTGGTCTGAGCTGTACATGTGTGTTGGTGCAAAAAAGGGAGACTTGAGTCTGGTTTGGCCAGTGTTCTGGTTTTGAGGGTCTCGCTTGGCTAGTGTTCAGTCTTGAGTCTAGTTTGGCCAGTGAGTCTGTGGGGGATAGTTGGTGTCATGTGAGATGATGTGGGTTATGACTCCCATTATGCAGCTATTCACATAGGAGGGCATTGCCCCGGTCATGCTGAAACATTTATTAAGCATACACTGAAGGACTGGTCAGCCAGAACAACCCATCCTGAAAGCTCACGGAGACAGTGTCCGATGTTCATGTAAATGATTCAGGTCCTTGTACTAGGACCTTCAGTGACTGCCTTCAGCGCCAATTACTATCAACAGAGAACAAGAGAACAGCACAAACAATTCCAAACATTCAGATAGCTGAAGGAGTGACAAGTATGACAGTCATGTTGGTTACAGAGACTCTAAATATGCAACTTTAATATGACAGAAACTCTAAATATGTTACTTAAATATTACAATTCTGAAATACAGCATGAGCATACAGTACCAGTCAAATGTTTGGACACACCTACTCATTTAAGGATTTTTCTTTATTTTTACTATTTTCTACATTGTAGAATAATAAGGAAGACATCAAAACCATGAAATAACACATATGGAATCATGTACTAACCAAAAAAGTGTTAAAAGAATCTAAATATATTTTATATTTGAGATTCTTCCAAGTAGCCACCCTTTGCTTTGATGACAGTTTTGCACACTCTTGGCAAACATTACTCAACAGTGTCTCTGTACAACATGCTGAGAGAATCTAGTACTAACTCCTGGCTACTTACAATATGTACAGTAACTATCAGTCTAAACATGACCTGTTAATTAATATGCATGGTCTGTCTGTCTGTCCCTACAGGACCTGGTCAACACTGCAGCCAGCACCGTCTTCTTCTTCCTGGCTTCTGTGGTCCTGGCTGCTCTCAACCACAAGTCCGGAGCCGATATCGCAGCAGTGGTTAGTTGCCCCGTCCCGCCCCACTGCATCCTCATCCTGGTCACTCCCTGTGACCCATGACCTGGGCCTTCTCAGAGTGACCACCCTGTTTATTAGTCTGTCTCAGATGTACACCATTGAAACATGGGCTGAGGTCTGGTCTTTCTCCTTTCACCCCCTCATCCTCCCTTCCCAACTCCCCCCTCTTTGTGAAAGGGTTCTTTGATCCATTATTGTGCTACGCAAAGAACAGTGGCTGGTGTTACATGACCCACTAGATTTATGTTGTTTGAAGAGTAGCCTATATGCATCTAAAATATACATCAGACACCTTTACTGCAAAATGTTCAGAGATATGTTCAATATTCAAATCGAATCCGACATTTAGCTATTAATTGACTACAAGCCTCCCTGAAGTTTTTCTGTTGATTTTCTGTTTATCAGATTCTTTGTCCACATTATACTGCATTTCCTGTTAACTGCTGCCTCCCCGTGGAAGATAGCCTGAACTGGATTTCACCAAGTCAATATGGCATTTTGTCCCCACCTACAGTATAATAAAGCCAAAATAGAATTGCTGCCACATCAAGCTGTCTGACAGTGTGAGAGGTTTGAGGATCAGTTGGCCAGGCAGTAATTGGCCAGCCCAGAGGCAAAGTGTTCATGTTCAGGGTGTGCTGAGAGCTTGATGATGTGTGAGCAGAGCCACAGTGAATGTTCATGGCTCCATTGGCCACCCTGCTGCTGCCACATCCACACCATTTACTGACTCAGTCCCCCCCTGGAGGTTATGAGCTGATTTCTGATTCCTGTCATGTCAGCTCTGAGCCGTGACATGGACGTTTGCTCTGGAGTTCAGCCCTAATTCCCTCGTTGGAGAGAGAGAGAGAGGTAACACCTCATTGGTTTCTCTCTCTCTGTTTCACTTTCTCTTTGACTATCAACCCTCTTTGTAACCCTCAAACTCATTTTGATGTCTCTCCCTCTCGTTCTTTGTACCGCTTGCTCCATGATCTCTTGCAGATTGTATGCATTGTCTGGCAAAGCTTGCTTGTTTCTTTACACATAAGAAAGCATGCACGCCCTCGCACACACTGCTGCTCCTTTGATTCCTGTGGTTGTGCATGAGGCTGGATCAGCAGAACTGTGTACTACGGGCGCCCGGCCGGTGGCCTGAGGATTTGTGCTGAGTCGTTTATGGTACAGATGTTCCCAGCAGGAAGTTTCTATTAAACATCCTGGGCTTTTCAAGCGTGGAGGGGGCCAGTTAAATCCCTGGGCTCTCCTTCTGGGGAGGGATGGAGGGAGTCGTGGGCGGGGTGTATTTGTTGAATTTCACTCTGTCTATTTCTTTAGGGGCGTATACTGTATAAAGGGCTGCGATTTGGAGACAGATTAGACACTTTGTGTGTTACTGTTTAATCAGCTAAATGTCTTGCTGTAATTATACAGTAGTGTGGAACTACTGGAAATATTAGGAAGGACTAGAAGGAGGTGTCATTTCCTCCTGTACTACTTGGAAACCCACATTTATTTTAAGTTCATAGTAACAGGAATTCTGTTGTGTTGAATCATGTTTCTGTAACTTCCTGTGCAGATATTTGGCTTCCTGGTGACGTGTGTGTACGCTGTGAACACCTTCCTGGCTGTGAAGAGGTGGCGTATGGGTGACGGGCGCTCAGTTGCGGTCCAGACCAGTGAGTACATGCGAGCCCGCACTGCCTCCCGGGGAGAGATGGAGGCACGGCCTGACCTGGCCTGATGGAGGTGACATTCTGAGACCAAGACTGACATTTAGGGCTTCTATCCTACCATACCCTCTCTCGCACTACCCCCTAGTGACATAACCAATCACTGTACCCACTCCATGGATGAGCACTGCAGCCTCTTTACTTGGGGGTCTCCTTTGGCGAGAGTCCCTCAAGGCCTGGACCCAGAGCCCTAGCCCCCTGAGAGTACCAATACACAGACTGGGTCAGAGATCTTCTTCTGTCAACAGTCATCAAGAGAATTGACTTGATGTTAATTAAGTGTTTTTCTGGTTTTGAATTCAGCGTGGTTTGAAATCTTGCTCCAGTGTTTTGTAAATGCTCTTAACTGTGTGACTTGGTATGTATGGCCGCCAGCACGTACTGTACAGGGTTTGGTGGTTATGTTACTTGCAATACGTACAGGTAGCACTGTCTGTTTAGATATGGAATGGTTTTTTAACGTTACAGATCTGACACACAATGAGAACAACAATTTAATGAATTCAATTGATTTATATATTTTTTAACATGAACTTGTAAAAAACGGACCAAAGGCTTAGGCCTATTCGTTAAGGCAGGTCAACCGGTTATTAAGGTTATGAACTCAGATACTCCTGAAACACATTCCCAACACAGTTCAGTTCCATAATGTCATTACATTTCAGTTGTGTCTCCCTCTGTAGAAGATGTAAAGTAACCAACCTCAGTGTATCTCACTAATACACAACACCGAACCACATGGACTTTTGAAGGAAAATGAAAGGTATTCGTTTTTGACTTTTTTTATTGAAGGACTTGATTTAGTTTCTTCAGAAAGTATTCGTACCCCTTGACTCATTCCACATTTTGTTGTTACAGCCTGAATTCAAAATGGATAAAATAAAATAAATTCTCACCCATCTACACAAAATACCCCATAATGACAAAGTGAATACATGTTTTTAGAAATGTTTGATAATTTATTGAAATTCAGGCTGTAACAACTAAATGTGTGAATACTTTCTGAAGGCAATGTAGTTGGTATGGGTGCGGTTTGTAAATGGTTAAAGAGTATAAATGTGACGTTTATAGGTGTTGTACCTATAGTATATCTGGCCTAGTGAGTGACAGACAAATTGGACAGTGGTACGTTACTAACATGGTGGTACGTTTGGTAATTGAACTTAATACTGATAAACAGGTGCAGGTCGAGGTCAGCGTCCATAGCACATCTCAGGTATTGGCTGATTCATCATTTATTTTTTAAACTTAAATGTGGCAACACATACATTTGTCAAAAGATGTTGCCTTCTTAATAATTGTGTCCATGGCATACTCATTCACAGAATGGCGCACCAATGTGGTTTTACTTTTTGCCATGAATGTATTTAGTTGAATGTGTGATCTTATTAATCTTATACAGCAAACATTATCACATACCTTATTTCATAAAACACCCTCGCAACTTCCTGTGTTTTTTTGTTGATCACAATTATGGAGATGTAGCCTAAGTCTGTTCTTATGTGCAAGTTTGTACTGAATGTGTCTAGGATAAAGGACTTTTAGAAATGTTGACTTGTGTTCTGGTCATTGGATTTTCTGTTTGAAATAGTATTGTGTGTTTACATCTACACAACATTGTGATTCCAGGTGTTCTGTATTCCACTGACCCTGCTGGTAATACTGTATGTATATGTGGATTATGGTAAGGATACCATCAGAGGAACTGCTCATGGTGGATGCTTTATATGGACTGAAGTGCACCTTGTGGGACATCTTACAAATGTTTTAAAAGATGCCATCTTTGTCAAAATGATAATATTTTGTGTTTAAGAGTTGATGAACCAATATTCTTTGTGAGAACAATCTTAAGGCCTAACTAAATTAATGACTTTGTAGGCGAGGGCGGGAACATTGCAAATCTCAAATTGCAGATTTCATTTGAATGAATTGACCGTAATAACTGTTGATTATGATTGAAACGTGTGAGAGGGTGGGTTTGTGTGAAGAATAGACAATCAAATGTTTCCATTTATGTCTCTCTATTCAATGAAGGACTGGGTTGATTGTTTTAAGTGGTGTATTATGCATCGACTTCACAGTAGTGGATCCATCTCCTTTATCTAGCAATACATTATTCTCTAGCATACAGTAATAGACCATGTGAGTGCATATGTAATCCTTGCTTTAACTAGTAGTGAAATGATGTGACTATAGTGGAACAATATAAGTTGATGCTTCAAGAAGGCCTTAACAATCTAGAGCACTCTGTAAATATAACCTAAGATTTTGAACTGGGTGTATTTATATTACAATATCTTTTAACATGCTTAAAACAACTCGACCAACAGTGCTTCATGCATAGGTTTTGACTTGTGTCGAGGTTTTGAACTAGTCAACACCCGAAACGGCTTATCTTAAAATGAAGACTTATCTGCTCTTATCTTTTTAAAGTTTGACCTTGATTTTCTTAAATGCTCTGTAACTGATACAGGTATTTATTGTACTCTAGGAGGCAGTCATAAAATCTGTATTGTTGTATTTAAAGAATTTTCTGTAGATTTAACAAAACTATCGTTTATGGTGACAACGTTGTTTCAAAATAAACGGGTTTGGAAATGTTGTCTTAATATTTTATTAAACAAAGTAAAGCTTACAATGGCTGAAAATCAACTGATTCCTTTCTTTTCTTTACATGACCTGCAAATTGATAAATGTTTGATGTACAAACCTGGTAAGAAAACCTTAATAGGAACCGTTTTAAATTGGTACACCAAAATGTTTTCCTTTTATCAATGAATGCAGTCCTACCACATTTGCAGTTTACTTTTCAAACACAATCACAAAAGTCTCATAGTCTCATAGTGCTTTTCCATTATCAAAAGTTTTCGGAATTGGTAGAAAAGAAAACATTCCGCTGACAAATCAAATTCAAACAGGAAGTGGCCATTTGGGCAGTCCGGTAAGAGTCGCTAAGTGCCATGCACAGTAAGTCTTTTCAGCTCGGTGAACATGGATCTCTCACAAAATGATTTTAATGCAAGGATATCACATCAGATACAGGAACATTTTCAATAAAGGTTACCAGGAATTGAAAAATCAAGCAAAGCCAGTATGATGATTGGACAGATGGTGTAACCAGCCAACCAGCTGCCACTCTTTTCAATTATGTAAATTTCTCCAGATTCTTCCATTTAAATGTAGTGTCATCTGCCTTTGTTCCCCATGCTCCTCTTGGTATTATGGAGGCTGAGCAACTGTAAACCAATAGCCATCACCAAAACTACCACAGTTCATTCACAGCTTCAGAAATGTATTTCAGAGTTTGGGCAATTTTAGCACATTTGGAAAATAATACTGTAACCATAATTGATCATTGTATGTGTCAGCATTCCAAAGCGCTAAAGACTGAGATTGGAAACCTGTCTTCACATCCGTTTCAAATGAAATGTGAATCCTTCAGGATGCCGTTGATGTCTGCAGAATGGATGTCTTCCTGCCAGGCATGGTAGATTGGACACACACACACGGTCCCTGGGGTAGAACCTCTTCAGTCTGAGTCAGAGTCTGAGTCGTTGTACTCTATAACACAAAACCAGAAGAAAAAAAAACTTTTACAGTTAGGTTATGAGCTGTGCCTGTCTGTGTATGACACATCTTCTCTGCCTGTCCCTTCCAAAGAGGGAAGTGAAGTGAATGCCTTGTCTTGCTGATGTCTCTGACCTTGTTCAATGATCAGGAATTCAAATTACAAATGAATATAAAGCCTATATAATCCTACAAGCTATTCATGATAGGTAAAAACACATTTGCGGTCACCATGTAGACAGCATCGATGATTCAAGAGCTAATATAAATGTTAATAACATAGTAACAACTAGATTGGGCTGAGATAGTTTCAGGGCAAATGAGAAATCAGAATTCAGATGTTACCATGTTTTGTTTATTGAATAGATTAGCTGCTCAGCATGGTCAGAACTAAGCCAACAATCTGCACAGATTTTCACAGACGATGTGCTGACTCCACAAACACACTCCATGAGTATTCGATCCCCACTGACGTATGTGACCCTTGGCTGAGTAAACTTGAGCCATGTGGTCCACAATGTGGCTAATGATTTCTACCACGCGCTATCAGCAAACTGCAAGTTTGTTGTTTTCCTAAACTATCCAAACACATTTCCTTAGAACTGACAGAAACAAAAACCCTGAATGGAGAGTCAGTACCAAGTTTTAATTTCTATATTTCCTGTGTCCATTTTTTGAGAAGAAAAGAAAAGGACTGAATGTTTCTGAGGGGTACTGTAGCAGCTGTAGCATTAGGGACAAAATGTAGATTACGTTAATTAGATCATACTATATACTAGACATGATTTGAAAGAAAGCATTACCTGAGGCTCTTGGTGGGTCGTCACCCGAGTCCCCTCCTTGTTTGAGGAAATTAGCCAGGTCATTAAAGATGAAGTAGAAATCAAGCGCAAAAACAATGGTGGCAATGAACCCGAACACCTGAAGGGGGTGGAGGGAAGAAAACCTTTGATATCAATGTGAAACTGCTAGTGAATCCAGAAGGGGGTGAAGTGTCTGACAGAAGCTAGCTATAATATGATATCCAGACACAATGAAGTAATGCAGCGGAGTAACCAGACACGACTTCTGAGTTAAACATTAACTTCAGAGTTTAATGTGTATACAGTAAATTAGGGGGGGATCAAAGTAATTCCATGGAGAGCCTAGTGTCTGCCGGTTTTTGTTTTTTCCTTTCAATTAAATGGAGTTCCTTACTAATTAGTGACCTTAATTCATCAATCAAGGACAAGGGAGGAGCGAAAACCCGCAGACACTCGGCCCTCCGTGGAATTAGTTTGACATCTGTGCTGTAAATGGCGAGGGGACACAGCTCTGGTCATGGAATAGGCTAGATTAGAGATGTGTGGATAGTGTCAAAGAGCATTTCTTACCCCTGCTGCTTTAGAGGCCCCATCTGTGAACTTGGAAACTGATATTATGGAGATTATAAAAAAGATGATGGACGCACTTACACAGCGCAGAAAATCCTAAAAGAGAGAAATAATACAAATTAAAAAGTAGTTTTCACATTTGTTTTATAATTGTCAGCAGTGGCTACCATCCCTATTGTACCCAAGTGGCCTATAAATATACTGAGTGGACAAAACTTTATGAACACCTGACACCTTTATGAACACCTGACTGACCAGGTGAAAGATATAATCCCTTATTGATGTCACTCATTAAATCTTCTTCAATCGGTGTAGATAAAGGGGAGGAGACAGGTTAAAGAATGATTTTTAAGCCTTGAGACAATTGACACATTGATTGTGTATGTGTGCCATTCAGAGGGTGAATGGGTAAGAAAAAATATTTAAGTGCCTTTGAACAGAGTGTAGTAGTAGGTGGTAGTAGTGGGTTTTTCACGCTCAACAGTCTCCTGTGTGTATCAAGAACGGTCCATCACCCAAAAGACATCCAGCCAACTTGACACAACTGTGGGAAACGTCAGAGTCAACATGGGCCAGCATCCATGTGGAATGTTTGACACCTTGTAGAGTTCATGCCCCGACGCATTGAGGCTGTTCTGAGGGAAAAGGGGGTGCAACTCAATATTAGGAAGGTGTTCTTAATGTTTTGTACACTGAGTGTATACTCACCATGAGGGGGAAGTGGAATCCCTTAAATCGCTCATTGAATTTGGTGGAATAGGCAAAAAGGAGGAAGAGGGCAGCCAGGAACTCAATCAGGGGTGCTGTGACAAAGGCTGCTGCCGTGGACGCAACAAAACAGATGAACGCGATGAGGGACAGAGCCTGGCGGAGAAGACAGAGGGAGGGAGAGATGGAGAAATTGACCAATAGAATGCAGTAAAGGCATTCTAAAGTTATTTTGGTCCAAAACTTCCCTTTCAAGAAATGTTGCAGTGCCCCGAAGCTATTACATTTCCTGTCTCAAGCTGTAAGGAGATGCAGCTGTTGAATGACAAACAATATACACAGACACTCACAGATACACTACAAGCCTATACTGTACATGAATTCAAAAGTTTTTGCTTGTTTATACACAAATGTGTTAACGTAATTGTTCACTTTAGCTAATCATGAAACATGTTTGTCTGGTTGAGCACAAATCCTGAAAGATGCAACTGTCTTTGTGATTTCAAAGATCGGAATAAGTCTTTATTATCAGCATGCAGTCTCTCGACGAATCACAAGTTTGTGTTTACTTTGTAAAGCATTTCTGGTGATAGTGCTTGTTTCCCTACATCCCCTTGTCCTGAGTTCCCCCGGCCAACATCATTGGACAAGACAAGCCCAGGCACTGTTATTCTACACAGAGAACCATCTTGTCTTTGTTACACTGGGTCATCAAAACCACAGACATGGCTCGACTTGGGTAGGGAACTCCCCCAAATGCAACACAGACTGCTACTGCAGCTTTCATAGATACCAACCCTGAACACACTGTTCATCTTTCTTACACTTAGAATGTGTTTCGTCGTCGAATAACATTGAATAGCTTCACAAGGCACAGCAGAACTGTGCTTCTGCTTATCAGACATTTAGTCTGACCTTGACATGACTAACGTTTCTTCATCTCAGACACCCACTGCTATGTTTCTGCATAGCAGGAACAGTTCTTGACAAATATGTCCTTGGATAGATAGTAAAGCAACAAGGTCAATTCTCCAGGAATCTTGGAATCTTAACATTTGCTTCTGAGAATTCTGGCACGACACATTTCTTGTAAATTGAATGCTACAAGCGACAAACTAAATTACTTAAGCAGCATTATTGTCATTCCAGCTTTTACGATCAGGAAAATCTCTGCATATGTTTTCCAGCTGTCTTGAGCCACTACTAAAACCAGCATATTTCATATTTTATCGTGAGTGTTTCCATTGTTTTCCAATGGTTAAAGTCATAGTAGCACCCGTGTGGTTTCTAGCGCAAACAGGGGAGAGGATCATATTCTAAGTGTGTGTAAAGAGGCTGCATTGTTCTTGGAGACTGATTTCTTTACCTTATAGGGCCAGTCAGCCAGAGCCCTCTAAAGCCCTCTATTCTATACAGTATAGCTTTTGGGCTACATGCCCTCCAGCAGTGTCAGTTAAGTAGAGACTGAGAAGATTGATAATTGCTTTATGCAGCACATCCATGAACTGAATCTCACATGCCAGACATAGGAGCGTCCATGGTAACAACATATTTGAGTTCAATCGGTTCAAATCCTTGGTGATGACCCCTTTTACAGTAAAGATATCTAAGCAGACACACTCTTGTTTCACTTCCTGATATCTGAGTTTTGAAATAATCCATAATTATTGAAGAATTAATGCAGCTAATTTATTTGCAACCATTTGTAATTTTAGCAAACTATCTCTTTTAAATGTATTTTTACCATGAACATTTTTGTTTAATTGCATGTGCAAACGTGTCCCTACAATAGGCTACTGCACATCATGTCAAAACCTATTAATAGATATCCAGTATTACAGTAATAAACAGCATTACATTACATTACATTTAAACAGCAGAAGTGCGACAGTAGACTGACCACATGAAGTATAGAATACATTGCAGTTGTATGTAAGGTATATTGCTTGCTTGTGTAAACATGAATATGAATGATTGTTTACAGGCTATATGTCTCTAAAATTATTCATATGCATTGTCTTTCGTATAACTGGTATACATCTAACCTGAATTAAAAGATAGTCAGTCGTAAACTTAAAACCTTCTTCCAAAGTAAAAAAATATGTGGCTAACTCTAATTCATAAATCCTTTTTTAGCGCCTTAGACGAAAACAAAATGAGAACCGTGTGATGGACACATTGACCACAATAGAAATTAGCAGAATTCAATGGTTGTTTTCCATATAGTTTACCTAAACAGCTGGTATACAATAGCATAAATTAATCCTAACAAAAACCTACTTTTGAGCATTCAAATGTGTAACACTGAAAAGCACAAACACGTTACATCGAGTGCACCCCGCCCCCGTCATCTAAACTTCTACGCATCTGCTTGTCTTGGCAGCGTTGAAGAAAAGTATTCGGAAGAAACAATGGAAATAAAGACACTAATATCTTCTTTGAAATGCTACGTTACCACTTCTGCAATAAGAAGTTGTCCTTTCCGTGAAGAAGCGAATTCTTTGGCGATTGGGAGAATAGTTTGAAGGACACTTTGGCTCGGTCCAGTCGTATCAGGAGCTTCGATGTCCCCCATTGCAAAGATAAAGTTTGAGTTCAGTAATGGTTACAGATCCAGCCGGCTGGAAGAGTGGAAAATGCAAAGCCTCGAAAAAGCGTGCTGCTTCTTGAAGTGGAAACGGAAATAATGACAGTGCGAAAACGTAGTTCACAAAAGCTCAACATCTGCATTCGAGAGATGTTAGAAGACCCTTATGCTGGGTGGACTGGGCTATGTGCATGCTAATATGCGTCAAAACTAAAATACTGTAATGTATTTGTTAAAATTGTTGTGATGTATCCCTCGAGTTTTATAAATAATATGTTTTAACTTTATAGGCCTATGGGCCAACTTTATGGGAACGTCATAAACAGCTCAAAATGCAATAGAAACAGTACTTTAGAATAAAGTAGAAACATTATACAGGCCTAGATTTCAAAGGTGTATTTATTTTATATACATGATAATTGTGTTGTTGCATGGATTAAGCTATACAAACAAAGGGGAAATCTGCAGTTGATACATCCATTTTTTGATTTAGAAATGAATGATATATGTAGACATATATAAATGCCTCATGAGTTTAGTTCAACTGTCATACACCATCAGAACCCAAAATATAAGCTTGTTTTACTCCAATAATTGTAAACAAACAAAATGTAAACAAACACTATATAGCCTTGAAACATGGTTAAAACTATCATGTTGATATCATTGATGGTCAGTCCTTGCATACATTGCTCTGTCTATGAATTTGAGAGTGGTTACATTTCTCCAGCCTTATATCCTTCAGGTTTTTACTAAAACGGGCCGGGGCCAAGCTTTGTTATTGTTTCAACTGCTGATTGCCCCTTTAAACCTACAGGTATAAATGCAAGGACTGACATATAAGAGAGTGAGCATGGGAGGAGACAATTGTGGTGTCTTCACTTCACAGTGCCAGTTGCTGCTGTTCTTGGTTGATTGAATGTGATCCTCTTGAAAAGCATGTAACCATCCACACACCACAGGCCTGTTGCTATGAAACCCACTATCTGGATAGGGAAAATATACAAGACTTAGTGTTAATATCAGATATAGTCTACAAGATAGAATTGTAGCTGACATTTCTGTAATAGTTCATTCATTAGTTGTACTGGGTGCCAAATGTGGGATTACAGTATAGATGAATGTTAGTGGAAATGTTCACAAGGATTGTAATGCCTTTGGGCAGTTCATTATTGACAGGAGGGTGTGTAAGATGAGGCTTCACCCGGAAACACAGCTCTATAAGGCCCCCAATTAGAAGGTCAACAAGGAATACATTTGTTTTTATCTCACCCCTCCACCCAGGGTCCCTGTCACTGTGTAAGTGGACACTGCTATCAGACTCAGGATAAGTTTTTATTTGTTTTTATCTCACCCCTCCACCCAGGGTCCCTGTCACTGTGTAAGTGGACACTGCTATCAGACTCAGGATAAGTATGAAGACTGCTGCAAACAGTGAGTTGAACAAATCCTGAAGAAGAAAAGACAATGGAAGTTACTCAGAAAGCTTGACTGCCTGACATTTTCACAACAGTTAATCAATGTAAAAAAAACTACTGTAGATAATGTACTGTAATTAAATAGGTTCCTTACAACGAGAGGCCAAAAGAACAGAGTCAGCTTCTTGTTCAACTTCAGTGTGTACAGCAGAAGCAGGGAGAATGTGATCACAAACTCCATGCATGTAGCTGCAATGTATTTGGGCCTGGATGCTACCGCAAAACACACAAATGCTACAAACATAGTCCCCTGAAACAGAGAGCATTGGCATTTAGGAAATTATAGGAAATGCTATTTGATTGTTTCCATCCAAAAGTATTTAAGAAAAGTCTAATCCTACAAATTGAAATGGTTGTTTCACACCAAAAGCTGTGAAAATGCCGGTAGTTTTCATTTATTCAAATGTAATGTCTACTAGAGGGCATGCAGTATCGTGTTTAACATCATCATCAACTACTGGGTTTAACGTTTGTACAGTTCACAGGAACTGTAGCTCTGATATTCACTTCCACTTCAGCTTTCTCATAGACAACATATTTAGGAAATAATGTATGTCATTATAATCTCTCTGTAAGAGTAAGCAAATGTAATATCCTATAATAATACTGTGCAATACATTCCAGATGTATGGCTTTATCTGCGGTGATAACTCTTTCCCAAACCAAGTGGTTTATCAAAGTATGAAAAATGCATATGAAAAATGTCTCACCATCTCTACTAATTTAAGGACACCCCTCAAGGATCGGAGAAAAGCAGCATCAACCTCCATGGTTAACGAAGGGATGTTACTGGTTGTTTTGGAACAGTCGTCTGTCATGTTGTTACATTTCAAAGAACCAGCAAAGAGTTTGTGCTTCCTGAAAAAGCAATTTCCTTTCAGTTGCAGGAAATTACAGTCCGTTGCTCAGAATGTGTGCAGTGTTTTCACACCCATCACTGTTAAACACACTAGGCCTTTTCATACTGCTTGCATGCCACTAAACAAATCAAATCATATTGTTCACATACACATGGTTAGCAGATGTTAATGCGAGTCTAGCGAAATGCTTGTGCTTCTAGTTTCCGACTATGCAGTAAAATCTAACAAGTAATCTAGCAAATTCACAACAACTACCTTATACACACAAATGTAAAGGGATGGATGTGTACATATAAATATATGAATGAGCTATGGCGTGCGGCATAGGCTAGATGGTGTAGAATACAGTATATACATATGAGATGAGTAATGTAGGATATGTAAACATTATTAAAGTCGCGCTATTTAAAGTGACTAGTGATACCTCTATGTGAACATTATTAAAGCGGCGTTACTTAAAGTGACAAGTGATACCTTTATTAAGTCCGTTTATTTAAGTGGCCAGAGATTTGAGTCTGTATGTTAGCAGCAGCCTCTTTATGTTAGTGATGGCTGTTTAACAGTCTGATGGCCTTGAGATAGACGCTGTTTTTCAGCCTCTCGGTCCCAGCTTTGATGCACCTGTACTGACCTCGCCCTCTGGATGATAGCGGGGTGAACAGGCAGTGGCTCGGGTGGTTGTTGCATGGCCACGCAGTTATGGGCGAACAGGGAGTAAAGGAAAGGGCTGAGAACGCACCGTTGCGGGCCCCAGTGATGAGGATCAGCAGGATGGAGATGTTGTTTTCCACCTTCACCACCTGGGGGCGGCCCGTCAGAAAGTCCAGGACCCAGTTCCACAGGGCGCGGTCGAGACCCAAGATCTCGAGTTTAATAACGAGGGTTCTATGGTGTTAAATGCTGAGCTATAGCTGTAGTCAATGAACAACATTCTTACATAGGTATTCCTCTTGTCCAAATGAATCATGCTCTGAAAATGTCAATCAATCTGCATAGAATATTACAATCAGAAAAGATTTGATTGACTTTCTCATATCGGCCTATGCATTTTAATGATCCTCATCATTACTGTACTGATAATCTAGCATAAAAAACGATAACAGTAGTTATCTATACATGAGTCTCTCACTGAACGAGGATCAGTTTCTATCTTTTTTTGCCCTCAATGATGATGGTGGTTGGTGGAGGGAACGCAGGTCTCAGAACAAATAAAGCGCTTCAACCAATAGAAAAAATAGAAAAATCTCCATATCATGACCAGGAAGAGGTTATTTGATACACGGAACTGGAATGCCACGTGACAGTCGAGCCCTGTGTGTTTCAGATAATTATGCGAGATGTCGTTTAACTGTCTTTGTATTAACAAATTGTGGAGATCTGCTATACGACTATCTTCTAACGCTGCTGTCACGTCAAAGCGATTAGTGGCTATTCGCTGCAAAATATTTGGTGATACGCGCGGTGAGCTCTGCCAGACGAGAGCCCATAGTAACAATACACAGCACGTCTCAAGTAGGTGCCCATTCATAAGGTATATTTATTCGCTGGTCTGAAACATTGTTTCCATACAGAGCGGTACAATGATACACGTTGTAGACTAATGTTACAATGTCATGTTACAAATGATGTGTTACAATGTTGCATCAGAACAACAGAATATAGTAACAACATAGGCCTACTCATACTTTTACAACTTGAATAGCCGAGTTTACAATATAATGTGACAAATGTTGTTTACAAACAATACTTATATTCTGAGCTCACTTTAGCTACCACCAGTACATGCTGCAACATTTCTAAAATGCAGATTAGACACAGAACACATGCAACAGTAGTGAAACAGTAGGATATCAGTGCAACGTGTTCTGTGCAATGTTTTAGAGTACCTACCATTGTTGAGAGGTGTCGGTCCAGCATGGTTAGCTGAACATAGGTCTGTAGAGTGATGCCCCATCGAGTAGGGTCCTGGTACAATTCCTGTCGAACCATCCATGAGCAGTGCTATTATCTACCACTACTGTCAGTGAGGCTACATGCTCATCAATTTGTTCTAACCAAACCTGGGAAGAAAGCTATCCCCAATGCTTGCATCACCTATATTAACATCCTTATTAGTTTTGCTTTACCATAGCTACTGACTGAAGCTGACACCAAGAAGTCAGGTTATCTCACAATGTTCTCTTACTTCTCCCAAGGAAAGCTGGTGCGGAATGAGAAGGAGAAGAAGTTAGTGGTATGTACTGATACGTTGTCATTTTGAATCCATGAAAATCTTTGAAATTGATACTAAGACATTTGCAGCCTATATACTTGAGGGAGAAGTTAACACATGTATCTTTTTCTTTAGATCTTTATAGAGGGGAATATTGCTAGTGGGAAGACAACATGCCTAGAGTATTTCAGCAAAACCAGTAACATTGAGGTAAAAAAACAATGCAACACGCTTGTTCAACATTTAGCAATCCTTCATTTTCCTTTTATCCTTATGCTGCACTGTGTGTAAAACAAAAGGGAAAATGAAATCACAATTTGACTTTTGATTTCTCAGGTGCTGACTGAGCCAGTTTCCAAATGGAGGAATGTTCGAGGGCACAACCCCCTGGTACGTGACCATTATAAAGAAGATGGTTCATTTTGATAAATGACATATTGTATGCTGATGTTAGATCTCCTCCCCTCCTGCAGGGGTTGATGTACCAGGACCCTACTCGATGGGGCATCACTCTACAGACCTATGTTCAGCTAACCATGCTGGACCGACACCTCTCAACAATGGTAGGTACTCTAAAACATTGCACAGAACACGTTGCACTGGTATCCTACTGTTTCACTACTGTTGCATGTGTTCTATCAATAGTACAGATTTCTCTTTCACCAAGTACAAAGACTTGTATTTTACATTGCATAATTAACATGGTCTGTTTTGTGTTTGTTGATTCCAGTCAGCCCCAGTGAGAATGATGGAAAGGTCCATCTACAGTGCCAAGTACATCTTTGTGGAAAATCTTTTCAGAAGGTAATGCACATGGTATATTTCACACCACTTTATAGCTGGTTTTCATTTGTGTCCAATCTAGTTCATTTTATGCACTATTTTGCTCTCTGCAGTGGGAAGATGCCCGAGGTGGACTTTGCTGTTCTTAGTGAGTGGTTTGAGTGGATCACACAGAACATTGCCATTCCTGTCGATCTTATCGGTAAGCTGTGTAGAAACACAAGTTTTCTACTTTATTCTGACGATGTTGGGTCATTGGTAGAACCTTGTTCACTTAGTTCCTCCTCTGTTTCAGTTTACCTCCAGTCGTCTCCACAGACCTGCCATGAGAGGCTGAAAGAGCGATGCAGGGAGGAGGAGAAGATCATTCCTTTGGTGAGGGTAGAAGAATGACAAAATCTCAATACTGTTCTTGGTCTCACTTCAGAGGAGTTGTAAGACTCGTCTCTTGCCCTAATCTCTCATCCTACTATCTTTCTCGCTTTCTTTCTTTTTTTTAAAGGAATATTTAGAGGCAATCCATCAGCTGTATGAAGACTGGCTGATAAAGAAGACGTCCTTCAATGTTCCTGCTCCAGTCCTTGTGAGTGATCAATCATTTTCAGACGTGCGTTTGGGTGACAATGGTCAATTAATGAGGAACATTGTTTATACGTCCTAGTGTCTCCTGTGATGAGCACCAGAGTATTGGTCATCGGTGTCAAGGAATCCTTGTTTTTCATTGTTGGGAAATAGTCAGTTGTTGATTAGCAAGGCAGGTAAATGATTGTTAAACAGCTCTGTTTTTGTTCACATTACTATAATCTGTAAAGGCAGTTTCACAACATTTAATGAGTATATACACTGAGTATACAAAACACCTGACGTGAGTCAGTAACATGTACGCTGGGAGTCGGGAAGCAAGTTCAAGGAGTGACTTTTAATAATAAATAACACAAGGAACAGGCGAGGGAGCCCTGCCGAGCCGGCCAAGGCATCCCCGGTTGCTCCGGTAGTGGCACCCGGACCCAACGTCACCAACACTCACCAACAACAACAAAAAACTCCCTGATCTCCCCTTTGGTGAGGCGTTATTTTGTAACGTGTACGCTGGGAGTCAGGAAGCAAGTTCAGGGAGTGACTTTTTAATAATAAATAACACATGGAACAAAACAAGAAACACGAGTAGCGTACAGACATGAAACAACAACGCTTAGGGAAAGAACCAAAGGGAGTGCCATATATATATATATATATATATATATATATATATATATAGGGAAGGTAATCAGGCAGGTGATTGAGTCGGATGAGGTGCGTAACGATGGTGACACGTGTGCTTAATAATGAGCAGCCTGACGACCTTGAGCGCCGGAGAAGGAGTATACGTGACACAGACTGACCAGGTGAAACTTATGATCTCTTATTGATGTAACTTGTTAAATCCACTTCAGTGTATATGACGGAGAGGAAGGATTTTTAAGCCTTGAGATTTGAGACATGGATTGTGTATGTGTGTCATTCAGAGGGTGAATGGGCAAGACAAAACATTGAAGTGCCTTTGAACAGGGTATGGTAGTAGGTGCCAGGTACACCGGTTTGTCAAGAACTGCAATGCTGCTGCATTTTTCACGCTCAACAGTTTCCCGTGTGTATCAAGAATGGCTCACCACCCAAAGAACATCCAGCCAACTTGACACAATTGTGGGAAAGCATTGGAGTCAACATGGGCCGGCATCCCTGCTTTCAACACCTTGAAGAGTCCATGTGCCGAAAAATTGAGGCTGTTCTGAGGGCAAAGGGGAGGGGTGCAACTCAATATTAGGAAGGTGTTCATAATGTTTGGAATACTAAGTGTATTTATATATTTTCAGGTAATTCCAGTGGACGATGACTTGCAGAAGATGCTCCACCGGTATGAGGAGAACAGAGAGAAGATTTTAGCAGGGAGCAATGTGTGACTGAAGTACTCAGTACCCCCCCGTCCCCGTCAATCTACTCACAATACCCCATAATGACAAAGCAAAAACAGCTTTTTAAAAATGTTTTAAAATTTATAAAAAATAAAACTGAAATATCACATTTTACGTAAGTATTCAGACCCTTCACTCAGTACTTTGTTGAAGCACCTTAGGCAGCGATTACAGCCTTAAGTCTTCTTGGGTATGACGCTACAAGCTTTGCACACCTGTATTTGGAGAGTTCATCCCATTCTTCTCTGCAGATCCTCTCAAGCTCTGTTAGGTTGGATGGGGAGCGTTGCTGCACAGCTATTTTCAGGTCTCTCCAGAGATGTTGGATCAGGTTAAAGTCCGGGCTCTGGCTGGGCCACTCAAGGACATTCAAAGACTTGTCCCAAAGCCACTCCTGCGTTGTCTTGGCTGTTTGCTTAGGGTCGTTGTCTTGTTGGAAGGAGAACCTTCGACCCAGTCTGAGGTCCTGAGTGCTCTGGAGCAGGTTTTCATCAAGGATCTCTCTGTACTTTGCTTTGTTCATTTTCCCCTCAAACCTGACTAGTCTCCCTGTTCGTGCCGCTAAAAAACATCCCATAGCATAATGCTGCCACCACCGTGCTTCACCTTAGGGATAGTGTCAGGTTTCTTCCAGAAGTTTTTTCCAGACGCTTTGTATTCATGCCAAAGAGTTCAATCTTGGTTTCATCAGACCAGAGAATCTTGTTTCTCATGGTCTGAGTCTAGTTGCCTTTTGGCAAACTCCAGGCGGGCTGTCATGTGCCTTTTACTGATGAGTGGCTTCCGTCTGGCCACTCTACCATAAAGGCCTGATTGGTGGAGTGCTACAGAGATGTCTGTCCTTCTGGAAAGTTCTCCCATCTCCACAGAAGAACTCTAGAGCTCTGTCAGAGTGAGGATTGGGTTCTTGGTCACCTCCCTGACCAAGACCCTTCTCCCCCGATTGCTCAGTTTGGCTGGGCGGCCAGCTGTAGGAAGAGTCTTGGTGGTTCCAAACATCTTCCATTTACGAATGATGGAGGCCACTGTGTTCTTGGGGACCTTTCAATGCTGCATAAATGTTTTGGTACCCCTCCCCAGATCTGTGCCTCGACACAATCCTGTCTCGGAGCTCTACGGACAATTCCTTCGTCCTCATGCCTTGGTTTTTGCTCTGACATGCACTGTCAACTGTGGGACCTTATATAGGCAGGAGTGTGCCTTTCCAAATCTTGTCCAATCAATTGAATTTACCACAGGTGGACTCCAATCAAGTTGTAGAAACATCTCAAGTAGGATCAATGGAAACAGGAAGCACCTGAGCTCAATTTCGAGTTTCATAGCAAAGGGTCTGAATACTTATGTAAATAAGGTATTTGTTATTTTGTATGAATTTGCAAACATTTCTTAACCAGTTTTTTTCCGCTTTGTCATTATGGGGCATTGTGTGTAGGTTGCTGAGGATTTGTATTGATTTAATCCATTTTAGAATAAGGCTGTAATGTAACAAAATGTGGAAAAGGGGTATGAATACTTTCTGAAGGCAATGTATATATGCTGCACCAACAATGGCAGTAGATATGTTTCTTGTCTGTAAGCAGGTTATTATAGTCCAAGAGAGAACACCAGAATCAGCTAGTGGAGTTTCTTGTCCACTGTTACACACTGTCTTAGAACAACTCTCTGACCGGTACATTTTCAGACATTTTCAGTTTTTGTTTGTTTCACTGACCATGATGGATTCTCTCTATACGGGAACATGATGCATTGTTGGTTTCGTAATGTTGATCACGTGGTGACAGCCCTAAAATAATACCTACATTTTACAACTGCTGGGACATAGCGGTACCACCTCTGTAATACAAAGCATATATTTTAGGGGGCTGCTGACTAACATAGCTATGTGTTTTGTTATTTTATTTACTGCTAATATATAGAGGAACATGTTGTCAGGCTGGAATTGCACTTAGTTGTAAACAGTTATCGGGTTTAAATATTGTACTCTTTCGCTGAGTTAGTTTTAATAAATGCCTAAAAGTGATTTTTGTACAATAACATGTTAATTTATGCTATATTGCTGAATAAAGTTAGTGTAACTGTCTTTTGTATGATCCACTTGAACTTCTGAAGACCATTAAAGTTTTTCACATTTTTATGAGTTAAAGGTCATAACATTCTGAATACAATTGGACTAACATTTTCATAAACATTACAAAGCATTCAGTCTCAATGACATTGAGCAAGGAAAGTAAGTGCAGGATTGGCATAGAATACATTTCAGTAAGGCACTGTCACTGTAGGAGGACACAGTGGAAACATTACCTCCACCTCATAAATTAGGTCAAGCATATTTAACATTGTATTAAAAGTCTATCACCTGAGAAACAGTACAAAGCAAATGCCAGAAAATACAGAAGACGCATTAAATTCAACGAGGTCATTCTTGTCACCTTCATACATTGAATCCACAGGAGGTTGGTTGCACCTTAATTGGGGAGGACGGGCTTGTGGTAATGGCTGGAGCAGAAAGAGTGGAATGGTATCGAATCCATCAAACATGGTTTGATGCCATTCCATTTACTCAATTCCAGACATTTATGAGCCATTTCCCCTCAGCAGCCTCCACTGATTGAATCGCCCCAGACCAAAACAACTTAGTGGCAAGTGATGTTTCAGACCTGTCAATCAATTTCCCTCTGTGTGTTCTGATGGTCCAGGAGCACCAACATTCAATCATGACCTTACTTCCTCTAAGGCTCGTCCACCATGACATAGGTCTGAAGCAGCTCGTCCTCTGTGGGCTGAGGGATGGGGCCCTCCATGTCCTGGTGCTGAGGGCCTGTGGAGGGCTGGTGGTCCGCAGCACTAGGGTCCAACACTGAGGGGTCCAGGTGGCTGGTTGGGACATAGATGGAGTGAGGTGGCTCTTTGATGGTGTCCCTACTAAGAATGTGTTTGTGGGGACCGTCTGCTACTTCACAGGTGCTACAGCCTGGGATGTTACAAACCGGCACCAGAGAGGGATGGCACATTAGGGGATGGCTCTGGTCCCCTGCAGAATCCTGGTGAGGGGACCCATCATGGTCATTGCAACTGGCATGTGGTGGTGCTGTCTCTTCTACAGGGTATTTCAGGTTCTCCTCCATCTTGTGCTCATGGACATGAAGTTGGCCAATCCTCTCAGCCAGCTTGGTCAGCTCATCTGCCTCCTGACCCTCTTTGGTCACTTCTACCTGTGGAGGAGTTGGTCCGTGGAGCATGGCAGTAGTCTTGTAGGCCTTATCTTCTGGAGGCTGGAGTTTTGGGACTGCTTCTGTGAGATGGGGTTTTGGTGCTGCTGTGGTGTGAATGGAGATGGACTGGGGACCACTTACATCACTGCCAGCTAAATTGGCTGCACTGCTACCTTCCTCGGGTGTGTTCTCTTTGATAAGTCGCCTTCGCGATACAGGAGGTCCACCCAGTGGCTTACTGAATATTGGCTTCTGCCTTATGGCAAGGTCTGGGTAATTCTGCTGAATCTCCAGGATAGACCTGTCATCGTTCAAGAATGCCCTGGGTGGTCTGATTCCTGGAGAGTGTGTTGTCTCAATGGACTGAACCTCCAGGTTGAGGGGTATCTGTCCATCATCCTGTTGCCTGCCTGGTGTGCTAGCGGTGACAGGGTTCTCCTCGGTTAAGTCTCCCTCATCTGTCTCCACTGGTCCTGGGTCTACCAGGGAACAACCATTTGATAGACCCTTATCCTCATTCTCCTCTTCTTTCTGCATTTGTAAGGGCTCTGTTTCAGACTCCTTTTCTGTCTCCTCGGCAGCCCTCTGGGTGTGAGGTAGTCGTGCAGCTCTCCTCTGTAGAATCTCCAGGCACTCAGGCTGTGACCGCTGACCCATGAGCTCCAACAGGTACTCACACTCTGTTCGCGCCAGGAAAAGCTCAAAACCCATTTTCATGGCTGTTTCAGGGTCTGCATTGTTTGTGAGTCGGTACTCTGTGTCAGTTTCCAGATGATATCCTATTGTTTCAAGGATACTTTTCGTGGCACTCTTTGTCAGGACCGGCTGGATGCAGTAGACAAAGGGGCCAGTGAAAGTCTGAGTGGGAGATAAGAGTTAATTATCACATCATTTCACAAGCCTGGCAAATAATATAGCCTCATACAGTTTACTTTCACTTCCTGATGTGACAGCTGCACCTTTGAATATGTTGCTTGTGATTAGAGATGGCATTTCAATGTAAAATCATAGTCATATATTATCCCTCTAATTACTTCTTACTCTGATAATAATAATTTGTACATGTGCATTAGGCTAGCCTAGCCTAAATCTAGACATCTCCCCGGCACCCCTTTTTCTTGGGTGCATTGCGCAAGACAAAATAAGCCTAATTGTCGAAATATGAACACCATACTATTTATATTTTTACCTTGACAATCTTGATTTCCTTCTTCCACGGGTAAAGAAACAGATTTACACAGAACATCTCCAACACCTCTGTGGCTTTAATGAGCGCACTGAAGAATGTTCGACAATCTTTAAAGCCTTGTTTTACGCATTCGGATGCAGTAAGGTAGAAGTCAAAATGAGAAAATCTTTCTCCGGGGTCTGTTTCTAACAGCAAAAATCGTCTAGCTTCCCCGGTAACCTGTTTCTCTTGGCATAGTTTCAGGTTACCCTTCCTCCAAATCTGATCATAGTAATTTAGGTAATCGTCGAAAGCCTCTTTACGTGCTATATATTGGTCACCGTCACCACCCTGCATGTTTTTTTTGTTGTTGAAAAAGACTGTTTAGACGGTTCTTGTCGGATTTAGAAATAACAGGAAATCAATAGCACACTTTTGATCTGAAAGGCTCGTCAAATAGGTAAAAAATTGACAAAATGCGGAAGCATGACTGTTTCGCTAAAGTTACGGTGACATTAGATTTGCCCATGTCTTAATTAAGTTTCTTCTTCAGTATCGGCTTTGTGTTGCATAGTACGACTGACATCTAGAGGATAACATTTAACATATCCGTTCTAGACTGAAGACATGCGTCTTCCAACAGATGGTGCTACAGGAAAGAAAAATATATCATATTCTAGTCATGCCGCAAACCTGAGATGATGCTGAAAAGTCTATCAGTTCTTCTCTGTAATGTAATGAATCAACTTCCAGTTTATCTCTCTCCATCGGGTTGTTTTTCTGTGCTTCTGCAGGTGATAGATGTTACATGTCCTACCAAAAACAATGAGATAAAGAATGATGATAAACCCTTGAATTATGAATGCATAGCGGCATCTCATCCCTACCTTGGAACAGCCTGATTTAGAGAATAGTTCCGTTGACTAGTGATAATGTTAAAACTATTTTGCAATGGCATGGTGATTGTTCAGGCATTTAGATGATTGGATACCTTGGAAGCATCGCTGTAAAACACATCAATGAGGTTCTATAACAGATTATGTCCGCCTGACCAATGGTAACCTCTCTGACCTCTAACTCGCTACAGAGACCAGAGCTGCTCCAGAGAGCTCTCTTCTGCTTTGTCAGTCTCACCAGGAAGGAAAACACAGTTTAAATGATTCCCCTCCTAAGTCAATAAGATTTGGGTGAGGGCAGTATTCACAAAGCCTCATAATGGACGCTGTGGACTTATTATCTCGAGTGCAGTGGCACTAGATGAAATTAGCTTTCTGCTGGCACGCCCTAATAGGTGCCTTGCACTGGGCAACGAGGGTAATTAGGAGCAGAGCAACGGCACAGACCATCTGCTCAGTCTGATTTACATTAGCTAGCTAGCCCACCACCCAAACACAACAGTCAGAGCAGATCAGAGGGGAATGAATGGCTGTCAACAGACAGGATGTCACAACATATTCCCATGCATTATACATAGCAGGATTCGATTTGGAAAAAACGTTTAGGGAAACATTTTGCCAATGTAGATAATTGCGCTACACTGTTTCTGCACTTTTGGATGCTATACAAATACTCATCCCCAGCTCCCTCCTCTATCATCCCCATGTTTATTAATAATAATGTTCTTCCTCCTATTTATATTACAGCTACTACTCCTAGGTGTAGCCTACATGTAAAACGGGAAGGCGATTTCAATGCCCAGAGTAGCAAAACCAGAACGAACAGTCACACCGACTCAAATCATAGAGGTCAAATTTATTTACTTTCCCCAATATAAGAAATTAATAAAAGCTCTAATACAAAACATGGATTTACGTTGATGACTGTGATTATAGGAAACAATCATCTTTGTCACACAGGACAGTTGTGCACAACAGTGGGACTTAAAGGGAAACTATACATTGGAAGTGTACATATACAGTATTACACATTGATTCACATTTATGTTGGACATGTACCTATTGTGCTACCAAAAGGAAGTAAACAACAAAGACAAAACAGCATGTAAGACCAGAGTGAACCGCATTGCAGTTTTACCTCAACAGGTATTGGACTAGGTCTTCCAACACAGTTACAGTGCATTTCTACTGACTTGTAAAGGCAGGTAAAGTTGCATTTCTAGATGCCTCTGTGTGTGTCACAATGCACACAATCTAATACGTTGTACTATTCACTGCATTGCACTTTTCGATTTCAGTTGATGAAACACAAGTCCATCATTATTATTGTATAGCATCGCTAGATTTGCAGTAGCTACATAACCATAAGCACAAATGCTCATTGTCAAGTTATTAACACATCATTTTTAGCCCAAACATTGCTTTATTTATAGGGCTTGACATGACAATTCCGACCACACATAGACTATGTATTAACAAGTGATGAGAACAGCATTTGGTTTTTAAAAGCCATTTAACAAACTCTCCCAAAGTCAAATCCATTCCATGACGATTGGCACAAGAATGTAACGCAAGAAAAAGAACCTGTTGATCTTTCATCTTTAGACGTTTCTGTCTAGTGCGAAGCATCTGTGTTGTAGGACATCTACATTCGGTTGAATCTCACAACAACTATTTAATAGTAGTCTTTCCACAGTTATACACATTATTGTTAAAGCTATTCTAAATAAATACTCATCTCTTTATAACTTTTATCCACAATGCCAGCAATGCAATCATGCGACTAATTTATATATAAAATATTCTTTAAGGGTTCATCAGTGAGGATATCACTTCACAATAAGGGATTTGGTAAGATACATGAGGGAGACTATGAGAAAGAGAGGGGGGCTGGAACAGAGATACCAAGTTCTGGGGCCAAATGCAAAGGTGACGGGGTCATTGACTCCACAAATACGGTTTTATACACAAAATATGGACATTATGTCACATTTTCCGCTGAGTGTGCTTTTTCTGGGGTTTCAATGATGAACATAGACTTATCTGAATAACTTAACAAAGTAACACAAGCCTTGAAAAATAACAAGCTATTTGGAAAAGGAAAGCTCTTGATTTGTTAATCAGTTGCAAGTTATTGTGGCTACAATGTTAAGCAGTCTAACAGTCTTAGACTTAGTGCTTGGCAGGCACAGTCATTTTTATACCATTTATACATGGATGACAGACATGTAAAAACAGTTAAACTGAAGACAGTTTATCTGTACAATGACTACTCACAACTAAAAACGAAATACTGAATAATAATTTGGAAGCATTAAAAATATTCCAGCATATTGAAAAATACAATGTGTTTAGGCTGAATAATATTTTGAAAAAATGAATTGTTTATTTATTATAATATCAAAAATGTCAGTACTAAAGTATATTAAATCCCTCATCACAGTAAACTGTGTGCAAATATAATTTTTCCTTCCCACCAATTGTCAAATACCATTGTATCTCTGCTACAAGCTATATTGTACTGGCGAATGGGTCACGTTCATAGTAATTTCGCTTGTGAACACTCAAAAAAGCTCTTCACAAAAGAGGAGTAGTGAGAGAGAGAAGAGGAATGTGTGGCAGTGCACGTTTGGAGACTGAAACAGAGCAGTTGGGATCTAAATGGACCTCAGCCCCCAGAGGGGAAACCTAATTATAGAGAATAGACAGAATTTCCAGCTCATATGAACGTGTTTATATCCAGAAACCATATAAAACCGTATACCACAAAAATAATTTATTTAAAAAATACCAATACTCTTAGAAAAAAGGGTTCCAAAATGTTTCTTTGGCTGTCCCCATAGGCAAATCCTTCTTGGTTCTAGGTAGAACCCTTTTGGGTTCCAGGTAGAACCCTCTTTGGAAAGGGTTCGACATGGAGCCAAAAGTATTCTACTGGGAACCAAAAAGGGTTCTTCAAATGGTTCTCCTATGGGGACAGCCAAAGAACCCTTTTAGGTTCTAGATAGCACCTTTTTTTCTAAGAGTGTATAACACTGGGGTATATTTATCAGTTGAAATTACTGGACATTTTACAGACTGTGGGAGTCCTAAAGTCAGCTAAATATAAATCAAATATTATTTTGATGTAGAAAATATTAATAAAACCATATGGATATGTGATGGAATGTGAAATTAGTCATTCTTTCTATGGTGTTTTTTATCAAGAGCAATTCCATTACAACACAACAAAATCCAACAGTACATACAGAATATCTATGTGAAACCACTTCAGGTTACCTCTAGTGTTTTTTGTGTACTAAAAACAGACTTTGATAATGCTTCCTAAATGCTTGAATGCCTCCTAACCTGAGACCAATTTACAGTATGAAGTGAATTCCCTCTGGACAGAAAGACCATACTCCCAGCCCCAGTTTACCAGTAGTAGCCCTGTGATTTCATGGCAGTGCCCCAGTAGTAAAGGGATATAGAGTGAGGAGTGGTGCGGGTAACATCTTAGAGTTGGGGGACACAGCTTATCCAAGAGGTAGGGGAAGGAGAGGAAGGCGCCGACTTAGTTTAGGTTCAACCCAAACTTTCAGCTTCGGTCCAGAAAGTAATTCTCTTTTTGATACTGCCTGTCATGCACAAAGGGACACTGGAAGAAGCAGAAGAGAGTTAGGCTGTCCTACTCAGACTGGGAGGTGCGTGTGTGTGTGTGTATGTGTGTGTGTGTCTGTGTGTGTGTGTGTGTGTGTGTGTGTGTGTGTGTGTGTGTGTGTGTGTGTGTGTGTGTGTGTGTGTGTGTGTTTGTGTGTGTGTGTGTGTGTGTGGCTGTCTGCACAAAGAGCATTGGAGAGGACTAGCCCAGTCAACTCTACAGGATCCTGTGTGCGACAGCCCGGGCTCTCTGGGGACTATGGCTGTCTTCTGAGGGGTGTTTGAGCAGGTCCATGGGCATCAGAGGGATGGGCTGGTTCTGCCTGCTCACCACCACCTCGTACGGGGGCGCCTCCTCCAGGGGGAACGCTGACAGGGAGATGGAGGATATTGGCTGCTGCCTGAGCTCGTGCAGTCCGATTGGGTAGTGGGAGGCGGCGGCGCTGCTGGCGGACACCCAAGAGGCTCCAGCAGACGGCTCCTCCATCTCCAAGCTGGTGTAGGTGGCCTGCTGGTGGCCCCGCTGACAGGGGTCCGTGAGGGAATACGGAGGGGGGTCGTCTGTGGGGACGTATATCTGTGTCGCACCTGGTCCCACACATTCATCATAGCTGGAATAAAGAAGAGTATATCAGGTAAATAGGTATAACATTTTAAAAGAGGATATCTCCAACCTTCAAACAATGGTTGGCAAAGTGTTCATTTAGCCTATGCTGATGGACCTGGATTCTATGTTTGTAGTTAGCAACATGAACACAAATGAAATGTTTAGCATAAGAAGACTAAACATAATATACATCTGAATGGTGAAACAGGCCTGTTAGAGGAGATTCTTGTCATCTACTGTGAGCTCTTATCCTGTGTGGCTGCTGCTAGTCTTGGTTTGGTGCTTTCCATGGGAGAGCCTGCCAATGGACAGTTATTTCAGCTCTCACATAACCCACAATCCCACAGTGCACTGGAAGTCTGTCTAGCACATACAACCACCCTACTAGAGCTGCTGGGCTTTATAGAGGCCCTGTAACACAAAGACAATAACAACACATCCGCCACGCTGATCCTCAACACGGGGGCCCCTCAGGTGTGCGTGCTCAGTCCCCTCCTGTACTCCTTGTTCACTCATGACTGCATGGCCAGGCACGACTCCAACACCATCATCAAGTTTGCAAATGACACAACAGTGGTAGGCCTGATCATCAACAACGATGAGACAGCCTATTGGGAGGTCAGAGACCTGGCCCTGTGGTACCAGGACAACAACCTCTCCCTCAACGTGATCAAGACAAACGTGATCATTGTGGACTACAGGACAATTCTCATCAACGGGGCTGCAGAGGAGCAGGTTGAGAGCTTCAAGTTCCTTGGTGTCCACATCACCAACAAACTATCATGGTCCAAACACTAAGACAGTTGTGAAGAGGGCACGACAAAGCCTATTCCCCTTTAGGAGACTGAAAAGATTTGGCATGGGTCCTCAGATCCTCAAAAGGTTCTACAGCTGCAGCATCGAGAGCATCCTGACTGGTTGCATCACTGCCTGGTATGGCAACTGCTCAGCCTCCGACTGCAAGCCACTACAGAGGGTAATGCGTACGGCCCATTACATCACTGGGGCCAAGCTTCCTGCCATCCAGGACCTCTATGGCTGGCGGTGTCAGAGGAAGGCCCTGAAAATTGTCAAAGACTCCAGACACCCTAGGGATGGACTGTTCTCTCTGCTACCGCACGGCAAGTGGTACCGGAGCGCCAAGTCTATGTCCAAATGGCTTCTTAGCTGCTTCTACCCCTAAGCCATAAGACTCCGAACAGCTAATCAAAGGGCTACCCAGACCCCTCTTTTACGCTGCTGCTACTCTCTGTTTATTATCTATGCATAGTCACTTTAACTCTACCTACGTGTACATATTACCTCAATTACCTCGACTAACAGGTGCTCCCGCACATTGACTCTGTACCGGTAGCCCCTGTATATAGCCTCGCTATTGTTATTTTACTGCTGCTGTTTAATTATTTGTTACTTTTATTTTCTATGTTTTTATTTATCAATTCTTTACTCAACACCTTTTTTCCTTAACATCTTAAAGCATTGTTGGTTAAGGGCTTGTAAGTAAGCATTTCACAGTAAGGTCTACACCGATTGTATTTGGCGCATGTGACAAATAACATTTGATTTGATAAGCAGAGAGAGAAAGAGAGAAAGAGTTTGACATGGTGTCAGTCAGGCCGACTGGCTTGTATAACATTATGTGAGATACGTTTGCCACGGCCCATCATCATATGTGTAGACCAACCGCTAAATCGCCCTCTACCACCACGACACTGACCCCAGGGGATATCTGGGAATAGAGAAAATACAGTGCGATAATTGAATCTGTGGAATTGTAAACAGTATCACCCTCTCAGAGAGCGGGTGTGGGGAAGCAAGGCAAATGGCACTGTGGCTGTGGATTACTTAAGCCTGTCACCTCCGGGTTGGGCCGGGTGATACACAGAGATTTAATGATGAGAGAAGGTATTGGGAGCCGGAGTAAATTAGGTCTTTATTAATGATAGACTGGAGGAGAGTTCTACTTCCTCTACACAGGGCTTCCAGTAAAAGGTTTAGCTAAGCTGAACAGTAGGAACATTCACAATTGACCTCATATCAGTCCAGCTATAAAGTGTATTAGATATACACTGAGTATACAAAACATAAGGAATAACAGCTCTTTCCATGACAGACATAGACTGATCAGGTGAATCCAGGTGAAAGCTATGATCCCTTATTGATGTCACCTGTTAAATCCACTTCAATCAGTGTAGATGAAGGGGAGGAGACAGGTTAAAGAAGGATTTTTAAACCTTGAGACAATTAAGACATGGATTGTGTATGTGTGCCATTCAGAGGGTGAATGGGGAAGACAAAAACTGTAAGTGTCTTTGAACGGGGTATGGTAGTAGGTGCCAGGTGCACCAGTTTGAGTGTGTCAAGAACTGCAATGCTGCTGGGTTTTTAACGCTCAACAGTTTCCCATGTGTATCAAGAATGGTCCACCACCCAAAGGATATCGAGCCAACTTGACACAACTGTCAAAAGCATTGGAGTCAACATGGGCCAGCATCCCTGTGGAACACTTTCGACACCTTGTAGAGTCCATGCTCTGATGAATTGCGGCTGTTCTGAGGGCAAATGGAGGTGCAACTCAATATTATGAAGGTGTTCCTAATGTTTTGTACACTCAGTGTATATTTTCTGCCACCGCATTGCCCCATTCTGTTCTAAACGTTATTCTGGATGGTTTCAAATGGGTTTGAGGTAAATGAAAGTATGTGAGCTACTCTTTATACAGAGACCTATACAGTCAGGTATCTGCTCCTCATAGAGACTCATACAGTCAGGTATCTGCTTCTCATAGAGACTCATACAGTCAGGTATCTGCTCCTCATAGAGACATACAGTCAGGTATCTGCTCCTCATAGAGACTCATACAGTCAGGTATCTGCTTCTCATAGAGACTCATACAGTCAGGTATCTGCTCCTCATAGAGACATACAGTCAGGTATCTGCTCCTCATAGAGACTCATACAGTCAGGTATCTGCTCCTCATAGAGACTCATACAGTCAGGTATCTGCTCCTCATAGAGACTCATACAGTCAGGTATCTGCTTCTCATAGAGACTCATACAGTCAGGTATCTGCTCCTCATAGAGACATACAGTCAGGTATCTGCTCCTCATAGAGACTCATACAGTCAGGTATCTGCTCCTCATAGAGACTCATACAGTCAGGTATCTGCTCCTCATAGAGACTCATACAGTCAGGTATCTGCTTCTCATAGAGACTCATACAGCCAGGTATCTGCTCCTCATAGAGACTCATACAGTCAGGTATCTGCTCCTCATAGAGACATACAGTCAGGTATCTGCTCCTCGTAGAGACTCATACAGAGTCAGGTAGCGGGTCCTCTCCTCTGCTGGTGCTCTGTGCTCAGTGGGACAGTAAAAGGTGCTGTTCAGGAGCCTCAGTAATGACTGCTTGATTTCAAATGAGTCGCGTAGCTGACTAACTCCCCGGCCACTGCTCCCTCCACCCTCCATCACTGTGCTGCAGAGTGCTGCCTGTCTGCCTGCGTGCAGAGCTATTTTAGACTCCGGCCGCGCTCCGGCTCATTCAGACAGACTTAATGTCCCCAGAACACAGCAGGACAGAAACATTTCACATGATCCGGGGTTACAGACAAAAACAGGACTTGCCATTAGCCGGTGCTATAGTACAAAAATGGTTTATAAGGCCATTTTCTATGCAAGACTACAGTGGGCCATTAATTTGCCATATAGCAGTACAAATTCAGAGTGAAACCTGACAGACAACATTGACTTTATTCTAAAACTTTTCACCTTTTTTTCCTATTCTACTTGGATCGACACATTGAAAGAGATTGGTTAACGATTTTAAGTAAAAAGGTGAGAGTGATCTTAGATACTTTGTAAAAAAGGTGAGAGCATTTGACATACTTTGTAACTGTGTAACCAAAGCAACAACAAAAAAATCCTCCTTCTGGTTCTGCATGTGTAACATGCTCTGTTATGTAATGACTGCATAACACAACAATGTTAAAGCAGTGGGCACAGAAACGCCAACTTACTATTGAGAGGTGATGACACAAATGGCAGTCAGTGGTGATGCATACAGTATCTCTCAATTACTTTATTTTCTTATCTCAAATACTTTCTTCTAAGAGTTGAAGAGGAGGATGATGCCCCATTTCTTATTAGTAAATATTGCATTATCTTATTAGTTCAAATTCTCTCTGGTAACTTTCTGTTATCGAGTAGATTGTATTCCATACTCTTATGCATCATTGGTTACAGCTGTGTAGACAACTGGGCAGTATCAGAACAAACTGACCAGGTGTCATCTGACTACTTGAAGTATTCTGATGTTGTGGGTAGAGAAGGATTTGTTTTGCTAGTAATCACTGTCGAGCACTGGGGCCCTTCAAAAGCACTAAATCAGGAGTTCCCAAACATTTGGGGCCGCGACCCTATTTTGACATAAAAATGTTTTGCAACACCACCATGTAAAAAAAGTGATGGAATCAACAGCCAATGTTTACCTTTTTATTTAAGACTATGAAAGTCTATTACATATCAGTGACACTATTTATGACACTATTTCAATCTGAAGGAAGTATGGTTTGAAGTGACATCAAAAACGTATTGAAGTTCAGAAGATCATCAGGCAATAATGTTGTTTGATCTTCTGTGTAGAAAAGAACATAATCATTGATAATGTTTTTTCCACCCCAGTCTGATTTAGTGCCTGGTCTTGTCCACCCTGTTCTAATGAGACCAGCGTAGCTTGTGGGCATCGTAGAGGGAAACAGAAAACCCATACGTGTTCTGGATAGTCTTATCGTTCAGTGATGGGGTCATAATATTTTGGAGTTTAAACCGTTCTAAAGATAGAACGACATTTGTAGGAAGAAAACAGAAATCGCTCTGTTTATTACAACCGCATATAACGGCTACTGGAGGTTACTTACTTAACCGTGGTTCTATGAACCAAGCGCTTTCCCCCCCCAGTAAATCTCGCAACCCCATTTTCAAATCAGGTGACCCCACATGAGGTTGCGACCCCTAGTTTGGGAAACGCTGTACTAAATACTGTACATAATTCTGTAACGCTCGTCGGAAGGATGAGACCAAGGTGCAGCGTTGTACGTGTTCATGCTTCTTTATTAAATCCGAACACCAAACAAAACAACAAAAGAACAATGAACGTCACGTTCTGAAGGCTACACAGAGCTAACAAAAAACAACATCCCACAACCTAAGGTGGCAAAACAGGCTGCCTAAGTATGATTCCCAATCAGAGAAAACGATAGACAGCTGTCCCTGATTGAGAACCATACCCATAACATAGAAACACAAAACCTAGAAATAAAGAACATAGAACGCCCACCCAAATCACGCCCTGACCAAACCAAATAGAGACATAAAAAGGCTCTCTAAGGTCAGGGCGTGAAGGTACCCCCACCCAAAGGTGCGGACTCCGGCCGCAAAAGCTGAACCTATAGGGGAGGGTCTGGGTGGGCATCTATCCGCGGTGGCGGCTCTGGTGCGGGACGTAGACCCCGCTCCACCTCTGGCTCACCCCACTTTGGTGGCGCCTCTGGTGCGGGGACCCTCGTCGCCGACCCCGGACTGGGGATCCTCGTCGCGGGCCCCGGACTGGGGACCGTCGCTGGAGGCTCCGGACCTGAGGCCGTCGCTGGAGGCTTCGTGCCATGACTCATCACTGGAGGCTTCGTGCCATGACTCATCACTGGAGGCTTCGTGCCATGGATCATCACTGGAGGCTTCGTGCCATGGATCATCACTGGAGGCTTCGTGCCACGGATCATCACTGGAGGCTTTGTGCCACGGATCATCACTGGAGGCTTCGTGCCACGGATCATCACTGGAGGCTTTGTGCCACGGATCACCACTGGAGGCATCGTGCCATGGATCATCACTGGATGCTTCGTGCCATGGATCATCACTGGGCCGTGGAGACACACTGGAGGTCTGGAGAGCAGAGCTGGCACAACCCGTCCTGGCTGGATGCTCATCCTAGCCCGGCAACTGCGGGGCGTTGGCACAGGACGCACTGGGCTGTGAGAGCACATCGGAGACACTGTGCGTAGAGCCAGCACAGGATATACTGGGCCGAGGAGGCGCACTGGAGGTCTGGAGCGTAGAGCTGGCACCACCCTTCCTGGCTGGATGCTCACCCTAGCCCGGCAACAGCGGGGTGCTGGCACAGGATGTACTGGGCTGTGGACACGCACCGGAGACACAGTGCGCAGTGCTAGCGCAGGATATCCTGGACCGAAGAGACGCACTGGAGGCCAGATGCGCTGAGCCGGCACCATCCGTCCTGGCTGGATGCCCACTCTAGCCCGGCCAATGCGTGGAGCTGGAATTTAGCGCACCGGGCTATGAGTGCGCACTGGAGACAGAGCCACATAACATGGGGCCTGACTAGTCACACTCTCCCCACGGTAAGCATGAGGAGTTGGCTCAGGTCTCCAACCTGACTCAGCCAATCTCCTCGTGTGCCCCCCCCCCCATCTTTTTGGGAGTGGCTTCTCGGGCTTCCGTGCTAGCCGTGTCCCCTCGTAACGCTGGGCCCCCTTTCTAGCTGCCTCCGCCTTCCTAGCTGCTTCCACCTGTTCCCATGGGAGGCGATCCCTTCCGGCCAGGATCTCCTCCCACGTCCAGGATCCTTTGCCATCCAGGATGTCCTCCCATGTCCAGTCCTCCTTACCACGCTGCTTGGTCCGTTTGTGGTGGGATGTTCTATCACGCTCGTCGGAAGGATGAGACCAAGGTGCAGCGTTGTACGTGTTCATGCTTCTTTATTAAATCCGAACACCAAAAAAACGAACAAAAGAACAAGGAACGTCACGTCTGAAGGCTACGCAGAGCTAACAAAAAACAACACCCCACAATCCCTAAGGTGGCAAAACAGGCTGCCTAAGTATGATTCCCAATCAGAGACAACGATAGACAGCTGTCCCTGATTGAGAACCATACCCGGCCAAAACATAGAAACACAAAACCTAGAAATAAAGAACATAGAATACCCACCCAAATCACACCCTGACCAAACCAAATAGAGACATAAAAAGGCTCTCTAAGGTCAGGGCGTGACAAATACCCACATATCTCTATCTTTTCTAACCCATATTGTTAGTCAACTCTAGTCAGAAGGAATATAAAGTTATCAGCTGTTGCCCTGGATACTTTCAGCGGGTTTTTTTCCTACTCGTTTTTATGAATAAATGATGATCATGCTGATCCAGGAAAGAGGGTGAGAGTCTCAGCTTGCAGAAGTGTGTGTGTGTGTGTGTGTGTTTGTTTACGTGTGTCTGATATTCATCACACAGCTCAGCAATGTTATTAATCCCTTCAGGGTGCAATAAACTACCAGCACCACATAAACATTGAAAATAGGGCTTTTCGCTCTAAATCAACACGCTGATACAGACGTTTGTCGAGAGACTCCAGAATTTCTTTGCCAGGTATGGTAGCGTTGTGGACACCTGAGGGCCTAGCTGTTTTCATGCCAGGGTTTCATGAGTGTTACACTAAGCTCAGAATCCCCTCTCTGATTCGGGTGAGAATACTTTGCACGTTGCAGTCGCCCCCCTTATGGGAACTATAAGTCCCCTAGGATGCTAACACAAGGTGTTGCATGCTGCAAATAATGAATTATTAGCTAGCAAAATAAGATATAACACCGCTACAGCCTAGCCCTGTTTAGATTGTCTAATCAATCCTGCCTGCAGTCTACTGCTGTTTTCAATAATCTACATGCTGTATGTGGTGGTAGGTAGCCTAGCGGTTATGAGCATTGGCCCAGTAATAGAAAGGTTACTGGTTTGAATCCCTGAGCTGACTAGGTGAAAATCTGTTGATGTGCCCTTCAGCAGGGCACTTAATCCTAATTGCTCCTGTAAATCACTCTGCTAAATTAGGTAAATGTATGTTTGCATACACATTCATTTCCCTGAGCACAGTTGTATAATTGGGCATAATTTGTCATAGGATGAAACTACAGTATGGAGAACCATGGGACTTCTCCAGAAATACCTGTGGTGCATATGACACAGAATGTGTTACATTCCAACGCCTGGAGAGGCGTTCACAACTATGATACATGAATGCAGGTGCGTTAGGCTGTCAAAAAGTTGGACGTAAAGCGCTATATACATCTTCATAGGTATACAATGTACTCCAAAGCCCAAGGAGAGGTGTGGGTCACTAGAGGGAGGACCTCTGGCTTCCGGCCTATAGCTCTAGAGAGATGACAGCACTGACTGGAGCATATGGCCCGGTCTGTCCACTGCACTGTGGGGCTGGCACAGGGAGCTCACTCTTTCAGCTCCCTGGCTCTGTCAGAGGCCCATGCCTGTAGAGCTACGTACAAGAGCAACAGTGTGTGGTTATGAATGTGCTGTGCATACCTTATTGTGCATATACCTGTAGATGTTAGTGTGAGTTTGTGCGTGTGTGTGAATGCATGCGTGTGTGTTTAAATTAGAATACACTCAGTGTACAAAACATTAAGAACACCTGCTCTTTCCATGACATAGACTGACCAGGTGAATCCAGGTGAAAGCTATGATCCCTTATTGATGTCACTTGTTAAATCCACTTCAATCAGTGTCGATCAGTGGTTCTTAACCTGGGTTCGATCGAACCCCAGGGGTTCGGTGAGTCAGTCTCAGGGGTTCGGCGGAGGTCAAGACACACATCCGACTCATATGATTCGTGATGACACGAAGAGAGCCAGATTCGATGAAAAGGCTACTCTGCCTGTTCTCGGCTTTGTACCCATCAACAAACCGATCCTCACAGCATCGTACGAAGTTGCTTACCTGATCGCAAAGCAGGGCAAACCACACACCATTGGTGAAACACTCATAGAACCATCTGTGTTGAAGATGGCGAATATCATGCTGGGAAAAGAGGCTGAAGTTAAGTTATCCCAAATTCCTCTTTCAAATGACACCATCAGCGACAGAATAGAGGACATGAGCAAAGACATCTTGGCTCAAGTAGTTGCAGATCTGATTTCAAGCCAGGCAAAATTCAGCCTTCAACTCGACGAGACCACAGACGTTTCCAATCTAAGCCAGCTTGCTGTATTCGTGCGCTATTTGAAAGACGACGTGATAAAGGAAGATTTTTTATTTTGTAAGCCTCTTACAACAACAACTAAGGCAGCCGATGTGAAGAAACTTGTGGATGACTTCTTCAAAGACAACAATCTTTCATGGGATATGGTTTCTGCAGTTTGTTCGGACGGAGCTCCAGTCATGCTGGGAAGAAAGTCTGGTTTTGGTGCGCTAGTGAAAGCCGATGCACCACACATCATTGTTACGCATTGTATTCTGCACAGGCATGCGTTGGCAACAAAAACCTTGCCTCCAAAACTGTCAGAAGTATTACAAATTGTAGTGGAATGCGTGAACTATGTGCGAACTAGTGCTCTGAGGCACCGCATCTTCAGTGAGCTGTGTAAAGAAATGGGCTCTGAATTCGAGGTACTTCTGTACCATTCTAACGTTCGGTGGTTATCCCGGGGACAGGTGCTGAATCGTGTTTTTGCCGTGCGTGTGGAATTAGCCCTGTTTTTGCAAGAACACCAACATTGTCATGCAGATTGCTTCAAAAATTCTGAGTTCATTCTCATTTTAGCGTACATGGCTGATATCTTCGCAGCTCTCAATCAGATTATTTTTCCAATTAAGAAGGGTTCGGTGAATGCGCATATGAAACTGGTGGGGTTCAGTACCTCCAACAAGGTTAAGAACCACTGGTGTAGATGAAGGGGAGGAGACAGGTTGAGACATGGATTGTGTATGTGTGCCATTCAGAGGGTGAATGGGCCAGACAAAAGATTTAAGAACCTTTCAACGGGGTATGGTAGTAGGTGCACCGGTTTGTGCCAAGAACTTCAACGCTGCTGGGGTTTTTCACTCTCAACAGTTTCCCGTGTGTATCAAGAATGGTCCACCATCCAAAGGACATCCAGCCATCTTGACACAACTGTGGGAAGCATTAGAGTCAACATCTGCCAGCATCCCTGTGGAACGCTTTCGACACCTTGTAGAGTCCACGAATTGAGGCTGTTCTGAGGGCAAAAGGGAGTGTGGGGTGCAAGTCAATATTAGGAAGGTGTTCTTAATGTTTTATACACTCAGTGTATACAGTACCAGTCCAAAGTTTGGACACACCTACTCATTCAAGGGTTTTTCTTTATTTTTACTATTTTCTACATTGTAGAATAATAGTGAAGACATCAAAACTATGAATTAACACATATGGAATCTTGTAGTAACCAAAAAAGTGTTTTATATTTGAGATTCTTTAAAGTAGCCAGCCTTTGCCTTGATGACAGCTTTGCACACCCTTGGCATTCTCTCAACTAGCTTCACCTGGAATGCTTTTCCAACAGTCTTGAAGGAGTTCCCACATACGCTGAGCACTTGTTGGCTGCTTTTCCTTCACTCTGCCGTCCAACTCATCCTAAACCATCTCAATTGGGTTGAGGTCAGGTGATTGTGGAGGCCAGGTCATCTGATGCAGCACTCCATCACTCTCCTTCGTAGTCAAATAGCCCTTACACAGCCTGGAGGCGTGTTTTTGGTTATTGTCCTGTTGAAAAAGCCATGCTGGTTAATTGTGCCTTGAATACTAAATAAATCACTAACACTGTCACCAGCAAAGCACCCGGAAACATCACACCTCCTCCTCCATGCTTCACGGTGGGAACCACACATGTGGAGATCATCCGTTCACCTACTCTGCGTCTCACAAAGATACTGCGGTTGGAACCTAAAATCTCAAATTTGGACTCATCAGACCAAAGGACAGATTTCCACCAGTCTTATGTCCATTGCTCGTGCTTCTTGGCCCAAGCAAGTCTCTTCTTATTATTGGGGTCCTTTAGTAGTGGTTTCTTTGCAGCAATTTGACCATGAAGGACTGAGTTCTTTAAATTTTCCGTATTGACTGACCTTCATGTCTTACAGTAATGATGGATTGTATTTCTCTTTGCTTATTTGAGCTGTTCTTGCCATAATATGGACTTGGTCTTTTATCAAATAGGGCTATTTTCTGTATACCAGCCCAACCTTGTCACAACACAACTGATTGGCTCAAATACATTAAGATGGAAAGACATTCCACAAATGAACTTTTAACAAGGCTCACCTGTTAATTGAAATGCATTCCAGGTGACTACCGCATGAAGCTGGTTGAGTGTGCAAAGCTGTCATCAAGGCAAAGGGTGGCTACTTTGAAGAATCTCAAATATAAAATATATTGTGATTTGTTTAACACTTTTTTGGTTACTACATGATTCCATGTGTTATTTCATAGTTTTGATGTCTTTACTATTATTCTACAATGTAGAAAATAGTAAAAAATAAAGAAAAACCCTGGAATGAGTAGGTGTGTCCAAACTTTTGACTGTTACTGTATGTAAATAATATAACAGTGTGGTGTGTGTGTGGGTGGGTATTTGTGCTGGGATGTGCCCAGTTCTCTCTCTGCGGAAGCAAGTTCCTTCACGGGCTCCCCAGGTGAGCTGCTGATCTAGGTGGTGTAAGCTCTGTAGTTTCCCTCAGCCATCTGTGGCAATGGCAGCACTGCCCAGCATCACATGCCTTTCACTTCATCCATCCAATCCACCCCGCTGCCTCCTATCCCTGACTATGCACACAATGTACACTACAAAACACACTCTCTCTTTTATCCTCTCCAATGCACTGGTCCTCAGCCCACATTTAGATATTTCTATTTTCAACTGGATATTCTTCATGATCTAAATCTACCTCAATCTTTGACACATCTTAGCCTAAATTCAGACATAAGAAAACATTCCTGTGGTGTGGTTGATGTTTCCCACGTTAATTGGAACAGCAATGAAGAATATGTAGCTTGAGAAGACGTAGTTTGGGAGTGATAAAGGCACATTAGGCCTCAGACAGGAATCATGCCTCTGTTAATATGAGGAGTGATTTCCCTCCCTCCACAGCATAGCAGAGATGGATGGAGGCTATGAGAGGCAGCGGCATTGACAGAGTGGCTTGTTCAGCACCAACAACCAAGCCCACCACCACCACCACCACCACCACCACCACCACCACCACCACCACCACCACTAAACCCATCTAACAGTGGAGCCTAACATCCAAACCAATAATAACACAAGCTCTCTAAAGGCTTGAAAGCACTACTTGACAATTTGCCAAGAAGAAGCTAGTAATCCAGTCTGGTCTTATCATCAAATACGTTGTGTTAGCATAGGACTTTCTTAGATGTAGCTGTGACACTGCAAAGATAAACACCGTTTTTGACAATCTGTTGATCATTTGCATATCTGTCTCATTAAATGACAAGCTATCAACAACCTGGTGTTGGCATTTAGCGCAGAACAAAGACTTGTGTTTTTCATGTGAAGAGACACGATTGGCTAAACCTCCTCTTCCTCTCACTCGTGCCCACTCAATCTCTCTCTTGTAAGCCTTGTTTATACCTGGTGGTAACATGCATCCTGTGGCCTGATCTGAATATTTTCAGATATACACCTACACATGGTATTTAAATGTCTCTTATCCATCCACTGTGTCCAAATTCTGACCAGATTTCTTGGTCCCTCCCTTATTTAAAAAAAATATATGTATTTATTGATTTTAAGACACATTGATGTCATAAGTCAATGTTGCCACCTGACTGATGATTTTAGAAGGCAGGATAATGGTGATTTAAATGGTTTCACTGTCCAGATCCATGTACACTAAGATATTGAGACACAATACGTGCCTGACTACCTCCGGAGTTGGTCAGGAAGACCTGATCACAATCCGTCTTTTAATCTTCTACAACTGTCTAAAAATGTGGGCACAATCAGAATGTGGATAAGATCAGGACAAGAGACGCATGATAGAACCAGTTATAGATGGGGCTTTAGCCTACGTTTACATACTGTATGTAACCTACAGGTTTATCTGATGAAAAAGGCCAGTGAATAAATGAGGCAGGACATTACTATCTATACAGAAATTGAGTAGATTGATATAACGCCAAACTGACTTACACACTATTCAGTGACATTAATAGTCCTGTCTATGGCATGTTATATTCCATATTTTTCATAATTTTTTGTTGAACAGGAAAGGGCCTGATGTTTCAGATGGCTCCTCTGGAGGGAGAGGTAATTTCACCCTCTTTAGAGGCCCCTCACAGGGCCGTACACAGGGGCCGCCGCACTAATGGAACTGTCATATAAATGCAAATAACATTGTGACTCTGTGAAACAAACCTTGAAGGGCAAGCAGGCAGAATTGAGCCGGATAAACAAACCGCGCACACACGCACGCACGCACGCACGCACACACACCTGGAGTCCTGAGCGGCAGGTAGCCTAGCGTTTAGGAGTGTTGGGCCAGTAACCGACAAGGTAAAAAATCTATCTATGTGTCCTTGAGCAAGGCACTTAACCCTAATTGTTTCAGGGTCCCGGTCAATAATGACTGACCTGTGCTCTGACCCCACTCCCCGAGGGTGTTTAAGTGTGATATGCAAAAAATGTATTTCCAATTCACATATGTGAAATAGTACAAATGTAAGCACCCACCTAATTATCTTATCTCATCTTTATACCTGAGGGAGGGGAGGGAAAGGTGGGTGGCTTCAAACCAAACCCACAGAGTAGTCTGTCCATCTACAATAGTTACAGAAAGGTTGAATTTCCTCTCAGGTTTGTTTTCTATCTTCATTCTGAAATACATGGGGTCATTCCAAGATAGTGAAATCATCAGGAGCAGTTTAGGATGTAATCACAGCCCAGTAGTCAGTAAGCAGGTGTAGTGTCAGCCAGAGATCAGAGTGGAGATGATGTGGTGGAGGCTGGCAGGATGTCTAGACCTGCAGATTGAGCCTGTGGAGGTTTAGAGGACTGTCAGGATCATCCTCCTCCTATGTCATCCAACCACAGTCAGGAAAGAGTGCATTAACTAGACTCTAGCACACTGAACCTAAACAGGGAATAAAGAACTGCTTCGTAGCCTAACCTCTCTCTGTGAGGAAACAACCTTTTGATTATTTTATTTTTATTTGATCTTTATTTTATCAGGGAGTCATACTGAGACCAAGGTCTCTTTTAAAAATGAGCTCTGAATTACAGAAATGACAGAAAATACACACATCAAAATATAAATACAAAATGCAAGCAAAAAGAAAAACACATTCATCAGTAGTACAGTCCTCAATCAGCTTTCTGAATTGCCCTAGAGGCACCAAAACATCAAATTTAAGAACATTTGGTAGATTGTTATACCTATAAGGTGCAAGAAAACTAAAAGCTGATTTATCTAACTCAGTAGAGACCAAAGGAATTTCCAGAGTTAGCCATCCCTGAGACTGGGTGTCTAAAGTTTAGTAATCATGTTAGGTACAGTGGGAGTTTTTGTAAAAGGGCTTTATATATGAAAACATAGCAATTTATCAACCTACGGGACATCAAAGAGCCAACCGTTTTCTGGTTAGAGAATGCAGTGATGAGTACTTCAACTGTACGTGGTTGCAAAGGGCATAAGTGTCTTAACAGCGCGATTTGCCAAGGCAGGATACTCTGAGCACAGCCCAATCCAGAAATCTGGCAGTGGCTTCTGATTAAATAACATTTTCATGGAACCGCTTGTTGCAATTTCGATGAGACTCTCTTGTTCAGATATCGGTAAATGGACTGGAGGCCGGGCATGAAAGGGATAACGAATCCAGTTGTTTGTGTCATCCGTTTTCGGGAAAGTACCTGCGTAATTGCGCACCCAACTCACTCAGGTGCTTCGCTACATCACATTTGACATTGTCCGTAAGCTTGAGCTCATTTGCACACAAAAAAAATCATACAATGATGGAAAGACCTGTGTGTTGTCCTTGTTAATACAGACAGAGAAGAGCTCCAACTTCTTAATCACAGCCTCAAGTCTCGCACATTGAATATAGTTGAAAAAGCCCATTTTTATTCTCAGTTTCTTAACTAAGTCATCAATATGCTTTTTAAAAGACAGCTTTTCATCTATCAAAATGCCCAGATATTTCTAAGCAGGGACACGATCAATATGGACACCATCCAAAGTACATATGTTTAAATCATCAGAATTGTTTTTATCCACCCTAGAGAACAACATTTACTTAGTTTTACCTGCATTCAATACTCATTTCATAAAGTTATTGTAATACGATGAAGGTAGACTGTAGTTCAGATAGAGCCTGGTCAACTGTGGGGCAATAGCATACACAACAGTATCATTGGCATACAAGTGCAGGTTACAATTCTTTACAGACAAGGTCATATTATTAATGTAAACAGTAAAAAGTACAGGACCCAGAATTGACCCCTGCGGATTTAACACCATCAGTACCCCGACACATTGAGTTCTATCTGTCAAGTCATTTTTAAACCAACTGTCAAGACTGGTTCTCAGGTTGAGCTTGCTTCCATTTTGTTACACTAACCTAAGGCGATCCTCTCCTCTCATTGAGAGAGGTAGTGAGAAAGTGTTTATTGTGCCATGTATTACAATCAATGTATTCTAGACTCTCATTTCTTTCACCTTCTTTTATCAGCTGGCATCATCACAAGTGTCTTTAGAAAGGATGGCAGACCAAACTGCAAGAGAGAGGAATACGGCTGAATTATTAAAGACGCCAATTAGCTGGGCTGCCATTTAGATCAAACACACCGGGAGTCTTTCACCGCAAAGCAGTGGCATTTACCAGCAGCACCAGAAGCTTGCTCAGGGAGCGAAGCAGGCTGTGCGCCGGGCGGTGAGTTTAGAGTAGAGGCGGAGCACCCAGCCATGAAAGAGTTGAGCTGTGCAACAGTGCTCTAATGAACGACTTGACACAACAGCATGGTTCAACTCAACCTCAGAGAGGTTACCGAGGCCTGACCTAACTCAGCAAGCATGCAGGAGAACTGAATTGTAAGGCTGGTATGTAAATGGAGTCTTCTTTCCCTCTCTTTCTCTCTTTCTCATATCTCTCCTACTCTTTCTGTCTTCTTACTGTATGTCTTCAAAGACTACACTAGGAGGGTAGAGGACAGGCATCTTGGCAAATTGAAACTAAAAAGGCTTTTAAAAGAATCTTCAAGCACAATCCCCACAACTGTTTGCTGCTGATAAGGTGAGCAATGTATGATACATACATTATGATTTAGCAGACACTTTTATCCAAAGTGACTGAGTCATGCGTGCATACATTTTACATACGGGTGGTCCCAGGAATTGAACCCACTATCCTGGCTTTGCAAGCACTGTGCTCTACTAATTGAGCTAGAGAACCACAGCTATCGCATGGAAACTGGAATGCAAATGAAATACATATTTTATATATTCCAAAACCCTTTACATTTCAATCATATAACCATAAGAGTGCACTAAGTACAGAAAGCCCATAATAGCAACTATGGCTCTCCACTATGGTGGACGATAATGTGATCTTCAGATTGATTAGAGAGCTCTTAAAACCACTTCTCACATCTACTCCTTACTACAGCTCTCTATTCCTCAGCCCATCTCTCCATTCCATTACCTTGTACCTTCACAATGGTCCTGCATCATTATCATAGTCAGATCCTAACACACACACGCACGCACGCACGCACGCACGCACGCACGCACGCACGCACGCACGCACGCACGCACGCACGCACGCACGCACGCACACACACACACACACACACACACACACACACACACACACACACACACACACACACACACACACACACACACACACACACACACACACACACACACACACACCCCCTGGGGATTACCCAGAGGTAACCCTCCATAGTGGTGATTATGATCATTACTCATCCATCATTTATCACAATGTATGAAGATAACTGCAAATACACCATCAAAAAACTCCCTTTATCTAGCCATGATGGTGACCAAAGGAATGAATAGGATGGTAATGCCATTTGGGTGGTAATACAGTAGAGTTAAATGACTTACTGAGGCGGGGAGTCTGGATACATCACATTGACTTGTGATAGAGTCTCCACGTAGGAATCAAAGTCAAACGCTGGAGGGAACTCCTCGATACACGTTGACCTCAGCTCCCCGATGGAGCCGCCGTACGAAAAGCCATCCGGAGCTGTGGAGAGACAAGGCAGTCTAATACAGCACAATAGCTTTTTTCTCAGTGAACTATAGCACAGTCAGGATTGTAAATATGCTCTGTGCTCAGTTCAACTGAATTATGTATCTCATGGTTTAGGGATCCTACATTGAACTGAATAAGCAGATTTACAGTAAATATTTATTTTTGCAGTCTATCTGTACTGTTTTTACACTGGAGCAGTCAGAATATTTTATGAAACATAAGGCTAAGGGCATGTGGCTCCTTGAAGATACAGGGGCTGTGATTGAAGCCAGTGTGATATAATCTGGGTATATCAGCCTTTGGCCAGGCAGAGGGAGAATGGGGCCGCGTCCTCACACAAAGGATGCTCTTTGAGCTTTTTGTGCTGTCTCTGTGTGGACTGACAATGGGACCCAGTCCATTGGGCCAAGTGGCCTTCCACAGACATGGCTTTGGCTGTGTGTGTGTGCGATTCAGTTTGGTGCAATATTTTGTTATTTTCCCATTCCGTTATCAACCCCACAGGCAGAGTATGGTCCCTTTAGATGAGATTTCAGGAGAAGAGCACTGGTTGGTTTAAATGCCAGCTCTGGAGAATGCCAAATGTGGCATATTAATGCCATGAGGGTGAAATGTGTTCATTGGAAGACTGAACTGGATATCTTCTACTGATTCAGCTATGGGAAAAGTAGCATAGAAAATTCATGGCCATACATTTTGTCCCAGGGATTTGTAAATAAGACCTATGAAACCACTTGCAACTGAAAACGGATAAACTAAAGCTTATAAATGAACGGGCCTCTAACACACCTACTGACCTCATCGGTGGACAACTCTCTGTAACTCACCATAGCTGGCCCGCAGGTGGGGGTTGCGCAGACGGCTGTCTTTGCGCAGGCTGCCCACGATGATGGTAACGCAGGACAGGAAGAGCACCAGGCCGATGACGATGCCAGCCACCACCAGCGGTGACACCAGCAGGCTGGCCTCGCTGCCCCCATCACGGCAGTCTGGGTACTCATGGGCACTGCTCTGGTTCGAGCTCACTGCACAGTTCACAGACCACAGGTGGGGCCCAGCCACAGAAAAGAGAAAGCAGGGAAGAACGGAATAAAAGAGGGACAGTGTGGAGAGAAGGAAGAGGGAGGAAGAGGGAGGTGATAGAGAGAAGAGAGTGGTGAGAGAATTAGAGAAAGTAGAGATAAAAAACACATTCAAACCCTTTGTGGCAATGTCAATGTGAGACATTGCCTCCATGACCCTATGGAGAGAAACATGTAAGCTGATATTTCTCATCATACACATACCTCTCTGTGGACCGCAGGTCAGGAACACTCCCAAGATTTTCATTCCTCAGCGGAGGAATAGATTCTCAAGTCTGCAGTGTTTAATATTTAATCCTCAACCCGTTAGAATTTTTAAATACACGGGGTGGAACTCTTTCATGTCAGCTCAGGAGGCAGAAACCCAACTTCAGCCATTAGTGGCTCTTCTCAAATCCCCTTCACCCTTTTCATCAGAACTAGAGGGAAACCAAAATAAGCGCACACAACATAAATAAAAAGTACTCAAATAACACCACACAGATAGTGACACAGACAGATTCAATATCCAAGTGCAAGCCGAGATAATACAAGCTGCAGTGTTATCTTTGCCACATTTGGCATCTGAAAATCTTTTTGGGGACCATCAACAGGAGACAAGAAATCTAATCAATTTATTTATGAGGAGACCATTGTCTAAATGCTAATCATATTAGCCTCTATTCATCTCTTCCCTGCTGAGGAATTTCTGCCATAATTGAGGTTATAAAATATTTGTGTTGATCACAATCAATGTTCATCTTTTAATCCACAGTGAGCATTGTGTGTTGATTTGAAGATCTAGCAGAGTAGTCTACTGCGTCACGCTGTTTATGTGTTGGCGTACAGTGCCTTCGGAAAGTATTCAGATACGTTGACTTTTTCCACATTTGTTAGGTTACAGCCTTATTCTAAAATTGATTAAATTGTTTTCCCCCTGATCAAGCTACACACAATATCCCAAAATGACAAAGCAAATATATTTATATTTTTTTGCTCATTTATACAAAAAAATAAAAAAATGAAATGTAACATTTACATAAGTATTCAGACCCTTTACTCAACACTTTGTTGAAGCACCTTTGGCAGCCATTACAGCCGTGAGTCTTCTTGGGTATGACGCTACAAGCTTGGCACACCTGTATTTGGGGAGTTTCTCCCATTCTTCTCTGCAGATCCTCTTAAGCTCTGTCAGGTTGGATGGGGAGAGTTGCTGCACAGCTATTTTCAGGTCCCTTCAGAGATGTTCAATCGGGTTCAAGTCCGGGCTCTGGCTGGGCCACTCAAGGTCATTCAGAGACTTGTCCCGAAGCCACTCCTGCGTTGTCTTGGCGGTGTGCTTAGGGTCGTTGTCCTGATGGAAGGTGAACCTTCACCCCAGTCTGAGGTCCTGAGCGCTCTGGAGCAGGTTTTCATCAAGGATCTCTCTGTATTTTGCTCTGTTCATCTTTGCCTCGATCCTGACTAGTCTCCCAGTCCCTGCCGCTGAAAAACATCTGCATAGCATGAGCATGATGCTGCCACCACTATGCTTCACCGTAGGGATGGTGTCAGGTTTCTTCCAGACGTGACGCTTTACATTCAAGCCAAAGAGTTCAATCTTGATTTCATCAGACCAGAGAATCTTGTTTCTCATGGTCTGAGTCTTTAGGTGTCTTCTGGCAAACTCCAAGCGGGCTGTCATGTGCCTTTTTTCTGAGGAGTGGCGTCCGTCTGGCCACTCTACCATAAAGGCCTGATTGGTGGAGTGCTGCAGAGATGGTTGTTCTTCTGGAGGGTTCTCCCATCTCTACAGAAGAACTATAGAGCTCTGTCAGAGTGACCATTGGGTTCTTGGTCACCTCCCTGACCAAGGCCCTTCTCCCCTGACTGCTCAGTTTGGCTAGGTGGCCAGCTCTAGAAAGAGTCTTGGTGGTTCCAAACTTCTTCCATTTAAGAATGATGGAGGCCACTGTGTTCTTGGGGACCTTCAATGCTGCAGACATTGTTTGGTACCCTTCCCCAGATCTGTGCCTTGACACAATCCTGTTTCGGAGCTCTACGGACAATTCCTTCGACCTCATGGCTTGGTTTTTGCTCTGGCATGCACTGTCAACTGTGGGACCTTATATAGACAGGTGTGTGCCTTTCCAAATCATGTCCAATCAAATGAATTTACCACAGGTGGACTCTAATCAAGTTGTAGAAACATCTCAAGGATGATCAATGGAAAAAGGATGCACCTGAGCTCAATTTCGAGTCTGATAGCAAAGGGTCTGAATACTTATGTAAATAAGGTATTTCTGTTTTTGCTTTGTCATTATCGGGTATGGTGTGTAGATTGCTGAGGATTTTTATTTTATTTAATCCATTTTCGAATAAGGCTGTAACATAACAAAATGTGAAAAAAGTCAAGGGGTCTGAATACCTTCCAAAGGCACTGTAGCTGCCTGCATCCCTGCAGTGGCCACACAGCAAACCAGGAACATTCCCACAAAATTATATTGCCATTAAATTTTAACATTAGGAAGATAACATCCCAAAAACATTCAAATAAATGTTTATGATATCAAAATGTTTTTTTAATGTTTTATGAAATATCCTTGGAATGTTCTAACATTCACAAAGATATTGTGCACAACATCTGTAACAGCCACCACAGAACTTTACCCTAAGTTTCTTATTAGGTTTCCAGGTTATGTAATAACAACATTTTGTTTTGGGAACATTCTTGCAACATCAGGTGAATGTTTTATACAAACATTGTATAATCATCAGCACAACTGGACAGTTTTTGTGTTATTATAACGTTTGGGGAAACCTATTGAATGTTCTGGGTACATTCACAGAACCAATTTTGGTTTGCTGGGCATCCTGATTGGCTAGTGGGCACATTGACATCATTGCAACGATGTTATCAAAACAAGGGACTACTTGCTGCTCCTCTCCTGTTGCTCTGGGAGTGAACTAGCTATGCAAATATAATGATTCCACAGGCTGTGTCTTACACTACAGAACCATAAATGAACAGATTTCTTAAATTGATGAATACATTGATAGATTGGTTTGGGGGAAATTCCATCCGAGGGTTTCTCCTCCTAATTGAAAGGAGAGCTGAAGTTATCCTAAAGGTAATTGATATACAGTGTCTGTGGTGTGTCAAAATAAAGTCCAGTCTTCCATTAATACTGATCTGGAACAAGTCTGAGGTCAGTGTTAATGCAGAGAAAGGTCTGAGGGCAATAAAGGGCGATATCACAGTGTAGGTTAATGGGATTATTCTACAGGGCAACTCATTATGGTTATATATGATTCACGGGACTGCTTACACAATGCTTTCTCAGGACTCTTTTCCCCGAGCTGATGCTTTATAAAGATTGGTTTAATCTAAAAGAAGGTGGCCAGGAAAATAAATGAGCAGAGAGTAGAGACATCAAAATCAATCACAAGATCAGTGATGCATTGCAATCACACACTATTGAATAATAACTGTATTATTTGATATGATATCTGATTGAGAGAGAGAGAGATACATATATATACAGCGTGTGATTCTTCACTGCCCAAAACAGTAATGCTAATTAGCCTTTGCTCTGTCATTAAGAGGCCTTTAAGAAACATAATTTGAGCAAACTTCCGCTGTTGCTCTTCATGAATCTCACATACTGGAGAGGGCCATGGCTGCCCAAATAGTTAAGAGTCGGATTATAGTTTGTTGTTTAAGTAATTCACCTGCTAAACTCCTAGTTGACACCATGTACCTACCGATTGGTAGTAGTGATTGGTAGTCCTGATACAGTATGTGCTGAATTCAGCAGTATGGATTCAGTCCTACTATCCAGTCAGTGATGCATTTTGCAGTGCTGTGCCTGTAAAGACATCTCTGAGAGCACCAGCAGCAGCAGAGTGCCACATGGCCATGTTTCCAGGGCCCAGTGCTGTAGCCAATGCGCCATGGATGCCTTGGGTCATCCAGCTGGCTGTGCTTCACATTGGGAGACACATGTCTGGGACGTCATATTGCCCATGTGCATGATACAGGATGTGCTGCGGAGGATTCTCCAGAGAATGTCTTAGGTGAAGCTGGGTTTGTTTGTATGTGTGTGTGAGAGAGAGTGAGAGAGAGTGAGAGAGAGCAAGACAGAAAGAGAGCAAGTGTGTACGTAAGTGCGCGTGTCTGCTGTTGAGCTGAGTGAATGGCGTATTGTCAGGGCCTGGGTCTACGGAGCACTTTGATTGTGTTTGATTGCTGCTCCTCCATGCAGCAGTACGTCTTGTTGACCTTCTCCAAACCTGCCCTTGGGCCCCTGACACAGGACCTCACAGAGAGCACACAGCCAGCCCGCTCAACGCAGAGGGTCACACCAGTCCAGAACACCAGGACTACGTACCGTATATAATCAATGTACCCTCTCTCCCTCCCTCTCTTAATCTCTTTCTCAATTTCTCCTATTTTTATGAAAGAACATATCCTTCCCTTTTCTCGATCACTCCCGTTTCATGCTTATTTCTTCAACTTTGCATTGGTGTTGAACACACCGTTCCCTTTCCATTCTCTTTCTCATCCACCCTCCCTTTCTCCCACAGGACTCATTCCAGTTTTGTACCACAGATTACAATAATTATAGCCCACATTTAGTCCAAATGTCCTTTCCTCATGCTCAGATAATACTGCTAACAGTGGTAGTCTGTCCCCTTGTGCCTTTGTGTTTATATGACAGCTGTGTACTCCCTGGTCAAGATTCATAAGATTAGAAAGCATTTCCCACTGTCTTTATGTTTGCTCCCATAAGACTCCACTCCTATCCTGCCACCCCTGCCCTGTCTTTCTGTTGAACATTAAACAGACCCATCGATAAAGTGATTTAAATTCACAATATCATTCCGTTCCTCCTCAAGTGCTTTGTAATCCAGACAAAGCCAAGTAGTACACACTATATATTTCTCAGAGGACTTTGGTGTTCTCAAACAGTGGAACTGTCTACTGTACGATGGTATCAACCTCAATATGATAACTCCGGGAATATGAACGGTGGTGCGTGAGTGAGATTGTGTGAGAGAGAGGAACAGACAGAGAGAAAAAGGGAGAGAGAGAGAGAGCGAAAGAGAACGAGAGAGTGCGTGTGTGTGAGGAGAGGCACGGGGAGCGAGAGAGAGCGGGAGAGGTGATTGTTATAAATTGTGTCTGTGTGATGTTTGTGCGCCCTGTGGGGTTAGCAGGCCTGGCCCCAGCTGCAGAGAGAGTGGGAGAAGAAAACCGAGCGAGGGCATCTTTCATGGCACATTATTCTGGTTAGACAGAGGAACTCAGAGGCTTTACTCTCAGGAGATGCTAGGATAAAGAAGTGTTGAACAGCATCACTGCTATAGGAGCGTAATATAAAACAGTGGGATACGAACCGAACAATATTAAATGACATGTAACCAGCATCTCTGTCTCTCTCAGAGGAGAGATCGGATAACACAAATAAACAAATCTATAAAATCTTATGAAGTTCATTTTCCCCCTCGAATGACAGATTTAAGATATGATAACCACAACTTTGGTGTGAATTCAGTGTGATTTTTTTGATGTTTTAACACAGAAGACGAACCATAGCTAATTAACACATCTTCAGCACCAACCCAAGCAGGTGCTGATCATTTTTGAACACATGGCAATTGGTCAATTCTTTATAAGCCAATTCACACTTTACCGGGTAGCCATTTGAACATATGCATCACATATCACATTGGTATGTACAACGTTGTGAGAAGAAGTCCACTGCAGTTCCTCGTGTTCAATATGTTGACACCAGGCTGATTCAGTGGGACACGACAAACATACAGTACTGCAGCAACAGCGGATGTTATTCAGGACACACAGCAAGTTCCTGTATGACCCCAATACAAGACAATCCCTCTAATGCCTGTGTTGTCCTGACATGTACGGCACACACCAAGGCCCCATCCGGTGCATCAGTTGGCCACATGCTTGTCTACCCACGTGAAACCTTGCTGGATCTAAGGTGACTATTATGATACTGATAGACGGTGACAGGGCCTGCTTTAAATAGTCTATAGACTCTATACAAGCTAGAGGGACCATAACATTGAGATGTCAGTCTGATCCTGAGAGGATGTCTGGATGTGTTTCGGCAACTGTTAAATAAAGGTTAACTAAAATAAATAATATATATAAAATTGTACTGAAGATGACTGCACTATGTTTATGTATAAGGGACATGCATCACTGAGTACATTGTGCAGGTGACAACCTGTGTGATCTATGGTGATGGTCACTGGGCCATGCGGGAATGCAGAGTGAGGAGAAGATGAAGGCTGTCGTATTACATGTGTATTACCCAGTACGAGAGGTACATGGCTATGTGGAGAGAGTGTAAAACACGTTGATATGGCCCTATAGAAGGAGGGGTGATAAGGACTCCTCTCCCTGCGTTCAACGATAACAGTCCTCCCTGACGTCGTGGGCATTCTCTCAAGGTGACGAGGACCACAAATGTCACCTTGCATGCCTCTAGAAGATGAACCTATTGTATGCCAGAGAAGAGCAGAGATATTCTGCAGATGCCTGATTTCTGCTCTGACCTCAAGGATATCGATATTTATTTATTTCAATTCTGAAATATAACAACATTAAAAAGAAGAAAAATATCTAGCTCTACATCCACCTTTAACAATATGTATTGGTATTATGAATGAAAAGGACTATGAGAGTATTTTTGACTTAAATCAGCAATCCCCATAGGCTTCAATAACAACAACATCCCAACTTCATCTCCAAAGACGAAGGTGTCCTCTGAGCAGGAAATAAACAACTCGGGGACTGGAAGACAGGCTGATATCCCAGGCCAGAACAATGACTACCACTAGGTGGCAGTTCCGTGTCTTACGTCACACAAGCCTTGCTACCTCCTACAAGCAACACGATCCACCATGGGACTCCCACTCACACAGATTTGTCACTTGATTTAATAGGTGACACAACGCTTTGCTTATTTCCCTGAGTGTGTCCCATGTGGCACGGGTAGGGTTGCGAAGATAGCGGTAGTTTACCAAAGCTCCCAGAATCTTCAGTAATTTCGGTAATTAACAGAAAATCTATGACAATCTATCGTAACTTTGGTCATTTATAGTTCAATAACTTCAAAAATGTTTCAATTCATATTTAGTATACGTTTTTATAGTTCCATATTGTCCATGAGTTTCTAGTTGATAGACCACATGGTCCAAGAGAAAATAGCTCGAAAATAGCTCGAAAATAACTAATGAAAAAAGCATTGAATCAACAATGGCATTATTTTCAATTAACTCTGCAACTCTTCCAACTGTTGATGATACTGCCACCAGTTTGAAGGCAAAACAGTGACAACAAACTGACATAGTAAAATAAAAAAAGTGTGTGAAAAAAAATATAAAGGACATTTCATGCTGAAACCCTCATATTTAACACCAATGATATTCACAAAGGTGATGGTTTATATTTAGGATAATGTTTAACAGCTTTGTCACCCCCCCCCCCCCCCCCCCCCCCACAAAAAAAGGTGATAAGGCCACAGAGGGCCAGAGATAATTACAGACACCTGTACAAATCTGAAGTAACAAAAAGGGCCACTAGATGTCTTGCGATAGATTACATAAAATCATTGAAAGATACCACAATTCTGGTAGTTTACTTGTAAAATTAGAAGGTTTGCAGTAATATAACTTCCCGTTGCAACACTAAGCATGGGGATAACAGAAGCGACAGGCAGGGACACACACACCATTTCCCTCTTCTAGTAACAAGAGAACATGTCAGATGTCTACAGCGCTTACCAAAAGACTGCAACATATGAGAAGAAGAAGAGGAGAAGAAAAGAGAGGCACATAAAGAAGAGTGAGAGAAGAGGAGAGGACTGTGGAGGGGACGAGCGAAAGGACTGCCCTGTCTCTGCCCGGGTGACAGCTTTTCTCCTCTCATCACAAATGTGTTCCTTCAATGCCATGAGAGGGTGAGCGGAAGTCTTATGAAGACAGACACTGTATGACGAGTCTGGGGGATGGACAGCACTGCGTGGAAAAGAACCACAGACTGTTAGAAATGCTTTCCCCGCAATCCATTCTTCTAATGTAAGGTAGAGAGCCTGCTTCATTGAGCAGAAATCGATCTTAGCCACACTACAAAGCACATACTGCAGTAGCTTGCGCTTCAAAAAGCCAACATGTACAACTGGTACACCTTGAAGTGTTGCTAAGTGGCACCAGGGATAATTAGAAACACAATGCGGGTGTACTAGTAACATTCCATGCCCTTTTTTGAAAAGTACAAACTAGACCAAAGACATAGCAGTTCACTCATGGTGCATTTCCAAAAAGGATTTACTCCAATGTTTTACACAAAAAGGCTCAGACTTCTCTGTTTCCGTCTATGCGGGCCAGCACCCGTGTCTCACTGGGCCATGGCTCCGGCGGACCTGCTCTCACTTGGAGCCAAAGCCAGGCCACTGGTACTTTTCTGCTGGCATTTACTTAACAATGGCTTACTGTGAAATTTAACACCTTCTCACAAAGCAACTGTTTGGATTATGCAGAGGTTGTTGATTCTGCTCTTCCTACTGTCAGCCCTAGCTATGGAAACACAATGTCCATAATATAACATAATAGGGCTGGTATTGCCAGAGACCTCACGACACGATATTATCACGATACTTAAGTGCTGATACGATATTTATTGCGATACTGTGATTTTATTGCGATTCGATGTTCCAAACATATTGCTCACCATATGTCTGCTGCAGACGGACAAGAGAGAAACATGGGAAAACAAGTTTTGATCAGTCATGGAGTGTTGAAAACAAATTGGCTCCCTATTTAAAAAGAAGATGAAGAAAAAGCTATGAAGGAAAAATACTAGTCTTTTTGCACAGCCAACTAGGGCAAAAATAATATTGCGATATTGTCAAAAAGATACGATATATCTTAAAAAATAATATCTCCAAACATGTAACTGTACAGATCCCCGCCCCCCCCATCACTATAACATAAGGGTGTATGACTAGTGTAACACTGGGGTTACAGTCAAAAATCTGAAACATTGGCTCCCAAGTGGCGCAGCGGTCTAATGCATTGCATCTCAGTGCTTGAGGCGTCACTACACACATCCTGGTTTGATTCCAGGCACTATCACAACTGGATGTGATTGGGAGTCCCATAGGCTGGTGCACAATTGGCCCAGCGTTGTCTGGATTTAGCTGGTGTAGGCCATCATTGTTCTTAACTGACTTGCCTAGTTAAATAAAGGAAAATATATAAAATTAAGGAAAGAAAATCTTGTCTGCTTCTCCCCACAAAGTGTTTTTCTTCAGTATGTGGTTTTGTTGATGACAAAGGAAGGGCTGTACATGTAGTACTGTCTCTGTCTCTCTGGTCTGTTTGTGAGTTAGCAGCAGCAGATCAGTTTAGTCGGCAGGCGCTAAGTAGAGCGGCTTCCGGTTGTATTGAGCAAATGTCAGGTCTGATTCTGGGCCCTTGGTTGAAGTAGTCATTAAGCAGTCATGTCAAATCACCAGTGGAGTGAGGAAGGATGTCCGGATCGCGGGCCTGGCACGAAGCCTCTCGCTCCTCTACCGGTCACCTACTGCCAGACCAGGCAGCCAGGACCTCAGGTGGGTATGATACTCACACAGGGGCTCATGGGTAATTGATGAGCAGGGCACTGCAGGCTTTGACACATGAAAGCAGGAATTCAGGAGCCTCAACTCAATTTACATCAACAACATAGCTCAGGCAGTAGGAAGCTTTCTCATCCATTTATATGCAGATGATACAGTCTTATACTCAGCTGGCCCCTCCCCGGATTTTGTGTTAAACGCTCTACAACAAAGCTTTCTTAGTGTCCAACAAGCTTTCTCTGCCCTAAACCTTGTTCTGAACACCTCCAAAACAAAGGTCATGTGGTTTGGTAAGAAGAATGACCCTCTCCCCACAGGTGTGATTACTACCCCTGAGGGTTTAGAGCTCATACAAGTACTTGGGAGTATGGCTAGATGGTACACTGTCCTTCTCGCAGCAAATATCAAAGCTGCATGCTAAGGTTAAAATGTGGTTTCCTCTATTGTAATCACTCCTCTTTCACCCCAGCTGCCAAACTAACCCTGATTCAGATGACCATCCTACCCATGCTAGATTATGGAGACGTAATTTATAGATCGGCAGCTAAGGGTGCACTCGAGCGGCTAGAGGTTCTTTACCATTCGGCCAACAGATTTGCCACCAATGCTCCTTATAGGACACATCACTGCACTCTATACTCCTCTGTAAACTGGTCATCTCTGTATACCCGTCGCAAGACCCACTGGTTGATGCTTATTTATAAAACCCTCTTAGGCCTCACTCCTCCCTATTTGAGATATCTACTGCAGCCCTCATCCTCCACATACAACACCCACATCTGCCAGTCAAAGGTCCCCAAAGCACACACATCCCTAGGTCACTCCTCTTTTCAGTTTGCTGCAGCTAGCGACTGGAACGAGCTGGACAGTTTTATCTACATCTCTTCATTCAAAAACTCAATCATGGACACTTACTGAGAGTTGTGGCTGCTTCGTGTAATGTGTTGTTGTCTCTACCTTCTTGCCCTTGTGCTGTTGTCTGTGTCCAATAATGTTTGCACCATGTTTTGTGCTGCTACCATGTTGTGGTGTTGCCATGTTGTTGCCATGCTGTGTTTCTACCATGCTGTGTTGTAATGTGTTGTTGTATTAGGTCTCTCTTTATGTAGTGTTTATCTTGTCGTGATAATTTATATTCTGAAACACAGAGCGAGAGAGAGAGAGAGAGAGAAATAAATAAAATACAAACAAACGTAAAGTTCTGCAGGGTTATACAGCAACTGTGCAAAAACAAGATCCCACAAACTAGGGTGGAAAACAGGCTGCCTAAGTATTTTTCCCAATCAGAGATAACGATAGACAGCTGCCTCTGATTGGGAACCATACCCGGCCAACAAAGAAATAGAAAACTGGAATGCCCACCCAAATCACACCCTGACCAAACCAAATAGAGAAATAAAAAGGCTCTCTAAGGTCAGGGTGTGACAGTTATTATTAAGTTACACCGAACAAAAATATGAACGCAACATGTAAAGTGTTGGTTCCATGTTTCATGAGCTGAAATAAAAGACTCCAGAAATGTTCCATTCACACAAAAAGCTTATTTCTCTCAAATTCTGTGCACAAATTTGTTTACGTCCCTGTTAGTGAGCATTTCTCCTTTGCCAAGATAATCGATTCACCTGACAGGTGTAGCATATCAAGAACGTTGTGCTGGGGACAATAAAAGGCCACTCTAAAATGTGCAGTTTTGTCACACAACATAATGCCACAGATGTCTGAAGTTTTGAGGGCGTGTGCAATTGGCATGCTGACTGTGGGAATGTCCCCAAGAGCTGTTGCCAGATAATTTAATGTTCATTTCTCTACTATAAGCCACCTCCAACGTCATTTTAGAGAATTTGACAGTACGTCCAACTGGGCCTCACAACCGCAGACCACGTGTATGGCGTCATGTGGGCGAGCGGTTTGCTGATGTCAACGTTGTGAACAGTGTCCTATGGTTGCGGTGGGGTTATGGTACGGGCAGGCCTAAGCTACAGACAACGGACACAATTTAATTTTACCGATGGCAATTTGAATGCACAGAGATGCCGTGACAAGATCCTGAGGCCCATTGTCGTGCCATTCATCTGCCGCCATCACCACATGTTTCAGCATGATAATGAACGGCCCCATGTCAGAAGGATCTGTACACAATTCCTGGAAGCTGAAAATGTCCCAGTTCTTCCATGGCCTGCATACTCACCAGACATGTCACCCATTGAGCAAGTTTGGGATGCTCTGGATCGACGTGTACAACTACGTGTTCCAGATCCCGCCAATATCCAGAAACTTCGCAGAGCTATTGAAGAGGAGTGGGACAACATTCTGGTCACACCAGATACAGTACTGGCTGTTTTTTCTGTTCCAAGACCCTAACTTATTTTGAAGGTATCTGTGACCAACAGATATGCATCTGTATTCACAGTTATGTGAAATCCATAGATTAGGGCCTAATTAATTTATTTCAATTGACTGATTTCCTTATATGAGCTCAGTAAAATCATTGAAATTGTTGTATGTTGCGTCTTTTTGTTCAGGATATATAAAACTATGGTTGTTGATGTATATGGCCGAATTTCAGATACATTTTTGTACATTTGAATGTCGCAGTAGCAGGACCTACAGTAGTAGGGCATTTATTCTGTCTGGTGCGTTTGAGCGAGTGAGAAAGTAAGAGAACTGCTGGTTTTCTGTGAATGCATTTATCACAAGGCTCATTTGAATTTCCTTTGGTGCAAGAAAACACTCAGCCACAACAGAGTGATCAAATTAAGATACTATATCTTGACTACACCTGTTTATACATACTATAGTAAGAACATACCACACATACTAGCCAAGCCATGCCGGGTCCATATAACAGCTTCTGTGTGTGATAATATCTTAGAATTTCACCCGTTGCCTGCATGTTACTAGTGGGTGGTAAGAAGTCATTCGCACACCCTGTGGTAGACAGACTCAGTTGGCTGGCTGGCTGGTTGATGGATGGGTTATAATGGATCTGATAGTCGCAGTGATGTTCCCTCCTTTCACATTCAGTGTTAAAAGGAGCCTCCAGGGCTGAGATGTCACTGTTGCTCCCTGACTGTGACTTAGGATGGGACTGCTGTTACTGGGCAGTCTGTCAGCCATGCAGCCATCTCCACAGCAACCCTCCCAAATCAATTTAGCATGAGACTGATGCACCATCAGAATCAGGCTGGAGTCTGGATGACACGACAGCTGCTGACCAGGCCAGGGCACACTGTGACTGCACAGAGCAACAGCTCCAGGGGGACAAATACTAACACACTCTTTCCCACACGCTCTCTTTCTCTTTCTCCCTCTCCCTATCCCCCTCCTTTACACTCTCTTTCTCATCTCTCTCCCTCCCCCATCTCGCTCTCTCTTTCATCTCTCTTTCTCATCTATCTTCTTTCTCTCTATTTTTCTCTCGCTCACACACAAACTCAATCAAATATGACCCACAGACAAATTGACAGTACACAAAAACAGAGCTATGAAGAAATAGGAACAAACACACGTGTACCCAGCTCTGTTATCGTCAGCCCCTGTATTCAATATGACAAAGACAGCAAACCACAGTGTGCTTTATGTTTTACACAATACATGGTGTGACCCATTTCCTGCCTACTGCATGGTCTTGGCTGTTTCTCTGGCTGTAAGACAAAGCACCAGAGATCTGATTCTAAAACCCAGAGGCTGGCGTAAAAAGGAGAGCAAGCAATCCACAGAACAGCAAAAGCACAATAGACATCAGTCTCTTCCACAACGGCCCTGTCACACCTTCAATCATACGATATCCCAGCCACAGGAGGTCGGTGGCACCTTAATTGGATAGGATGGGCTCATAGAAATGGCTGGAACGGAATCAATGGAATGGTATTGAACATATCAGACACGTGGTTTCCATGTGTTTGATACCATTCCATTTATTCCATTCCAGCCATTATTATGAGCCGTCCTCCCCTCAGCAGCCTCCTGTGATCCCAACTGATATGCATGAAAGAGATAGATAGCAGTGGCCCCTATTTTGCAAAGACACATTAACTATTCAGTTTATTCTATTGAAACAGTTCATTGAGATTACAGGTGATACAAAACAGTAACATCTGCATGGAACAACAAATGAACTGTATCTGTCTCAGAGATGCGACCTAATACTGTATCTGGGCACAATGCCCTTTATAAGACAGCTACCTTCACAGCATAACACCATCCACAATATTATACATGAAGGGAAGTTGGATTTGACTGGATGTGGGTCACAGAGCCGTGGAGGGGGAATGAATATCTGGGTCAAACTGGATCATAGAGGATATAAGTCTCTGTGCATTCTGCCTCACCTATTAATACACCACAGAAGGGTTGGCACAGATGATCACTATTATACCAGTGTTCTACCACATCCAACCCTACTCCTTTACAAGGAGGTCCGTTGTTGTTGTGTGTGCGTGCATGTGTGCGTACGTGTGTGATGTCGCGGCATCACCATAGTTCACTATTCTAGATCCATTAACCCAATCCCATCAGTCAACATCACTGCAACAGAATTAGAGTCAGAGGAATTAGGTCTTTGCATATTTCACATTAGATACATGATGAATCCTAAAATAGATATTTTTGCTCATCTGCCTGGCAGCAGTTTGAAATTACTCAAAATCCCTACCCCATTTCTGCTGGACTGGACACTTTTCAGAAGAGTAGCGTTTGAAAAGGGAAAAATCCCCCTTAACAGACAATAACACATAGAGCCATCACAGATACATGTTGAGCACTGAGCCATTGAAACAGTGGAGCCCTGTAGCTCTGCCATTGATTCACCAATTCAGACATTAACGGTGTGGAAAATAAAGCGTCTGTCCATTCCCTTGAGGCTGCCATGGTGAAAACAAGAAAATGAAATGTGATTAGTTTGTCTCCCATTGAGGTGGAGGTGTGACAGTGCTCCTATCCCAGAAGTCCAGACACCATCAGTCTAAAGTGGCTTAATGGGGTTAGGTATGAATGAGTCATTTCCTGTACAAATCTAGGGCCAAACCTGGGTGGGACTGTATGTCCCTCATGCAACAGTAACATCACAGGAGCAGCAGCATGACACAACAGCTACAGGAAATGATTCTAACTCAAAGTAGGAGAAGAGCTAGGTCATGTCATAAAATGGAAGACTTCAATTCAGAATAAATTGTTATCATTACAAGTGGGTTATCTAACAGTGGCAGGTATTGGCTCACCAAAACACAGCGACCAGGGAAGAACTTGCAGAATGAAAGTTGATGCCTTTTGATTCTATTAATTCAATAGAAGATCACAAGATTAAATCATTGATTGGCTGTGCCTCCCTCCAGCGTGCCTGGCTTTACAAGAATAAGGAGATATTGAAGAAGAAAATGCACTGTCCTCTTGAGTTTGGTTAGCCTCTGACTTTATTTCCATTCATATTGTGGAGTATTCAGCCTCTGTGGATTTAGGTAAAGGAAGCTGCTTCACTCCAAGCTGTTGTGGAAACTGTCAGGAAGATATGAAATGGTGAAAAGTGCATAAGTCTGTCAAAACTGACATCCGCTACGCCATAATTGGCTGCGACTTAGAGGTGTCTGAGAGCACAGGCATCCTGTCCTTATCCAGCTCTGCCAGAGGCTCCAGCCGGTGGGAAACTTCATACGGAGATCCTTCTAAGGGGGATCCATGGAAAGACAAATTAGACAACCGAACCCCGAAAGGGAGTGAGTGAATAATTGAGCTGCACTCATTCTGGATCAAACCAGTTTGGATTGCCCGTGGCGGCCAGCAAGCTACACATCTACAGAGTTCCTCAGGGGACCAGGTTTACTGTGATGCCATGCTAGAGACAGAAAGGGGCGGGGCGGGGGACAGGTTTTGGTTATCATGATTATCCATGTGATTCAAGTGAGCTCTGAAGAACAGTTGATTACTCCAGGCACACAAAGCCTCTGAAAGGTTTAGTGCTCAAGGTCATACGACATTCAACATTGCATTAGCCGATTAGATACAACTTCGCTTCTTGATCAGAACTACAGTATATTTCAAATTCATTGTTATTAAACTATGTGTGTATAGTCAGCTTTTTCCAAAATTCGACAACCACGGTCCTAAAACACTGTCAAGGACAGTAAACAGCCCATGACTTCACTGCACTTTATCCCTCTAAGATAATTATACACTTTGGGAGGAGGGGCGGCCATTTAAAGAGAGCTCTCCCCATGTCAGTTAACCCAGATTAGAGGAGTACCAGGGATAAACCTGCATGTATGGGCCATGGCTGCTGCCCCTCCCAAACAAACAGACAGCCAGGGTATGGGGCGGCAGGTAGCCTAGTGGTTAGAGCGTTGGGCCAGTAACTGAAAGGCTGCTAGATCGAATCCCTAATCAGACAAGGTAAAAATCTGATGTTCTGCCCCTGAACAAGGCAGTTAACCCACTGTTCCTAGGCCGTCATTGTAAATAAGAATATGTTCTTAACTGACTTGCCTAGATAAATAAAGGTTAAATATAAATAAATAAATAAATGAGGCCTGGCCCTGCATTATCCAGACCTCTGAGTTTAGTGGGTCAGGAGGGCCCATTTCAGTGGGATTTGGCTGTTTTGATTCCACTCACTGTCATGGCTGGCACACTGAGCCCACGGGATGAAGCTGCACTGCAGCCTCTTAATCTGGTTAAAGCGGCTCCAATAACCCCAGCTTCTAGTTGATGTAATAACCCCTGATCCCCCCCCTACTGTATCTGCCCTGACTTTTCAACTGACGGGAAGACGGATGTCCATACCTAACATACTGTACACTACAGGTCTTCATCTGAAACCCTGGGGAACTTAAAACATACAGGGGTGACACAATACAAGGGTAAATTATAACCTGGGCCCTAGGGTACAGCTGGGTATAGGGAGAAGCAGGCTTGCCATAGGGCACTACTGACCTTTGTGTATTGTATCCACAGCTGTGAATTGGGTATGGCATGTGTAAGCACATTTCCCGCTTTGAGAAATCCCATTGCTTTTGCAATGTGTGGAGGAACAGATGCTTGGGGTGTTAGACCAAAACACAATAATGTTTCTTCTGCCGACAGTGTTCTGGAGCCATTTTCCAGGCATCGTATTCACAGACACATTCATTCTCATCATGTTTGCTGTAAATGGTGAGGCATAGACAAGGCATAGACAAAGTGACCGATTAAAGGAACATGTCTAAAGCAATTAATGTGAATAAAGGCACTCATAAAGGACCAATTCTCTCCATCCTCCTCCTGTCTCACTCACTCCACCCCACAGCAGTTTGCCATTGCAATTATTAGATGCCATTAAGAAAGCTTGGCCACTAATTGCAAAGAAAATAGCTTCCTTCCAAAAGGCACAGGGAGAATTCACCTGACATCTGCCACCACTATCTGGCCACCTGCAATGCCTTTAATAGTTGTTTTTTTCTACTGTGACAAGGGAACTGAAGCAGAACCATCTTGGTATTTTATCCCCACCCTCAATATTCTAAAATCTCATCACATCTCCTAATATGCATATAGATGGTCATACTTGGACCAAGTGAAAATGCAACAGAAATGTGCAAATGTGCCAATTTCTGATATTTTCATAATTCATAAAATATGGGGTTCTTTCTGATGGATAAGCAAAGGATCATGGGTACCATTGTACTCGTAGATCTTGTGCACTGAACTGGAACAGACCGTTTCAAATCCGGTCCCGTTTTTTACTGACACAGGTGCTTCTTTCTGAGGACATGATTTGCTAGGATAAACAATCATACTTATTAAGATGCAAAGGGTGCAAAAGGATTGGCTCTTTGATCAAAAGATAAAAAGGAAATACACTGAGTATATCAAATATTAGGAACCCCCCATTCTTGATACACATGTGAAACTGTTGAGCGTGAAAAACCCAGCAGCGTTGCAGGTCTTGACACCTACTACCATACCCCGTTCAAAGGCACTTACTTTTTTGTTTTGCCAATTCACCCTCTGAATGACACACATACACAATCCATGTCTCAATTGTCTCAATACTTAAAAATCCTTATTTAACCTGTCTCCTCCCCTTCATCTACACTGATTGAAGTGGATTTAACAGGTGACATCAATAAGGGATCATAGCTTTCACCTGGATTCACCTGGTCAGTCTGTCATGGAAAGAGCAGGAGTTCTTAATATTTTGTACACTCAGTGTACATCATTGAATACATTCTGACGTACAGATAATTGAAAGTGTTTAAAGAGAGAACAACTCAAGTGGCCATAGAAATAAGGTTTGGAAAGACGACGTGCCTCAACTTTTGTCTGTGAAAAGGCCTCATAATAGGTGTTGCTCAAATGTATGTTTACATAGCATTACATCCTGTGGTCAAACACATTATAATTAGAGCGTACGTATGATATGATTGGTGTGATTGCACATTCACGTTTGGATGTTGTACGTTGACATTTACATGCATTGTCTTTCCAAACAAACTCAAACTGATTGTGTTGAAACCTTCCCTCAGCATAGAATCATCATCCCAGCTTGTACATCTCAGAAATTGTACAAGTCGCAAACAGGTATTCACACACCAACAAATGACAGTACACACAGACCAGATAACACAGATTACAAGATCTGGTGTTTTCCTGCTAGAGAGGAGCGGCGGTTGTTGTGGATGTTGAGGAACTGTACATTACAGTGGCGATGGATGTGGTCTGGGGAGTGCAGCCACAGCGTCGAGCCTGTCTGTTCCTGTATGTCCCTACTCTGACAGACAGCCAGCAGGGCATGAGCAGGGTGAGCAGGATCACTCCAGGGGGATCCAGAGCCACCGTCACCGTCATAGGTCTGCCTTGGCAGCGGTGACGAGAAGGTCAAATCAGGAAAGGGGCTTGATTGCAAAGTGACAGCATTAGTCAGCCACTTGCTACTCTTTACATTATTTATTTACCTTCTCAACAGATGCCCTGATCCACTGGGAGATGGATGGATTTACATATCATCCACTTCTACAGCTGGATATTTAGACAAACAATTTGGGCTAAGTGTCCTTCTCAAGGATAGAGCCCGATGTCCCATCTGTATCCTTTATCCTTCAGCGAGCTATCCTTCACTGAAGCCCCTTTTCTCAATCAGAACGCTGAAATAAAATAACAACTTAATACAGTGTCGCTGCCACACTAGTATGGGGTGAAGATACTTCTTGGAAGTGAATGACTATGACAAAGAATACACAGAACAAAGTGAAGAGGTTAGTGCTGTATCCATGAAAACCACTCCACTCTTTAATTTGACATGGGAGCACAGAGCCAGTGCTTTCATTTGAGAGCTGAAGCAGATATCTGCACTGTGACTAATGAAAGGTTAACAGGAGATTCAGGATGCTGGAGGTTATCTATTCACTGCAAACAATGCAAATAGTATGCTTGGGCATACAGCATGAAGCATGTTATATCTGAATTAGTACATTATACAATTAGTAGACATGTATTTGATCAAGATGAGAGGATTCATCCATTGAATGTATTTAAATGTAAAAGTATATCAAATTGTAATATTAACACATGTATTATATTATAGGTCCTCAAAAGGAAATGCATTAAGAAATAAAGATTGTAATCTGAATGTCATGATAGCAGATACTAAGACATTTTTAAGATGGCAAATTCATTTCTCGAAGACATTCTCAGTGATCTGTTTGTGGAAAGTGAAGTTCTACACCTAACACTGAGGTACTGAAATAGTAGCAACACACTTGGCCAGCCACATGTTGATGGGTGATCCCCCAACAAAATATCAAAGAAAGTCCTCAGCTACAGTGTCAACATAGAGGACTGTGCTGGGCATAGTGGCATGTCCATAGAGGAACCTAAAAAGATCCTGCTTTTCCATTCTCTTTATCTATTTATTTTCTCTATTCATTTTTTACAGCTTGCCCAAGAGCGGGGAGTCCGTCCACCGAAAGTCCTTCCACAGCCTAGGGGGCTGGTGACATTTCAGGTGTGAGGGGGATGAGCTGTGAATTATAGATTAGAAGGAGAGCAGGGATTGGTGAGTATTACTTTGAGAGGAGCTATGATTGTCAGAGCAGCCAGCAAGGCTGTATATGTTTAACCACCCTTCATCACTGGGAAAACTCCCATTACAGCTTAGTTTATTGATACCAACACAACAGTCTGTGTGCAGTCTAAACATGCTAAATACTTTGAAGAGAGTTTAAACATTTCCTCTCATCTTGATATTACTTCATTCAAATGTCAATGGTTATGTATGTAGAATACGGATGCCATAAAATCACACAAGGGCCAGCTTTAACGGGAACAATTTCCTCCCTGATCCCAGCCCTCTCCCAATAGTCAGTCAGGAGATAGATGTTGTGGCTGGTTGAGGAGCCCTCGGTGGCTCATTAGAGCTCTTCTGAAGAGTGCCAGGGACCACATGACGTATCGAGGTTCCACTGACTGACTGCAGCCGTTTGTGGGCACAATTTTCTCTCTCTGCAAACAGTTTAGTGAAAGGTCAGGCTGCATTAGTGGCGGGTGTAAACACACCGTGGCCGAGGGGACAAGCTGTTCACTGGAAAGGTACTTATAAAGGACCGAGGCTACCTAGCAGCCAATAGATCATATTTCAGAGATGGTGTTATATAAAAGGCAAAATGGCACAGTCTTTCCCTGAGGCCGATGTTTAACACAAAAAGGCAACACGTGGTCACTACTGATGTACAAACCATGTTTGTGTCACTGTATTAGGCCTGGAACATCACATTTTGAGGATGGATGACAACCCGTGTTGGTAATATCAATGTATCTGTTTATTTTTTTTAGCAGGAATCGGCATTTTGTGTCATTTTGACAGCATGGGATGTGTATTCCCATAACGCTGTACGTACAGTGATATAATAAAATCATGTCAATCAACACTGCTAACACTAATGGCTACCACCTCAGGAAGTCACTATAGATTTGAGACACCTGAGGTTGTTATTTAAGTGGTTCAGTTCTCTGGACATTGGCCTTGGGGTCTGCATTTCTGTCAGGGAAATTGATGATCTGAAGAGGAGTGCCAGAGGCAGCTTACAACTACACTATTTAATCAACTAAAGACAGAAACAGATGTTCTCAATCACATCCCAGACATATGTTGCCATGGTTATTATTGTCTCTCTAAAGAGGCAGTGTTACATGTTCTTAGTCATTACACATATAATATTATGTGGATAATCAGTCTAGTATACACCGTGACAAGTACCATTAAGACAATTCACGTAGAAAATGTGCAGTAAACATGCAAGGATATGTCCCTTACCTGAGCAGATTAGTTTCATCAACATGTACTCCCTTCCACAGTCCTTCTTATAGTAACATTACAGCCGGTTAATGAGGCAGGTGCCGAACTTGAGCTCCTCTCTTCTGCACAGAAGGGCGATGTCCTCATCTGCAAGGGCAGGCAGAAGGGAGGGAGATTGTGAGGGGGGGAGGGAGACAGAGAGAGAGAGACAGAGAGAGAGGGGGGGGGGGGGGTGATGTGAGTGACAGGCTCCCTGTTGTTTATAACGCCTGAGGCACATGCATGTGTGTGCGTGTGTATTTGTGTGTGGTGTGCAGCCAAGGGGCCACCCACACTGCCCTGTGTTCATTAGTTTTTCTGGTACATGACCACAGGGTCTGAGTGATCCGATCAATACCAGGACCCCTCTACATGCAATATTAAAGGGATACTTCAGGATTTTGGCAATGAATCTATCTACTTCCCCAGAGTCCGATGAACTCATGGATATCATTTTTATGTCTCTGCGTGCAGTTTGAAGGAAGTTACTAACTAGAGCTAGCGCAATTGCTAACTAGTGTGTAGTGCAATGATTGGAAGTCTATGGGTATCTAGCAGATACCCATAGATTCCCAGTCATTGCGCTAATGCTAATTAGCATTGGCCCCCAAAAAGACCTCTAACTTTCCTCATACTAGAGACAGAGGCATTAAAAATGGTATCCACGAGTTCATCTGACTCTGGGGAAGTAGAAAAATGGCCTCATTGCAAAAATCCCAAAGTATCACATTAAGGCGTTTGGAGACTGGATTTGTAACTTGGTGAAAATTATTAACACTGAAATCTGCTTCAGATTGGTTATCTTGAAATGTACATGTCATTTTCTTGTTTAGAATAAATCAATATGTAAATGAATCAAGCACTGTATTATACGTGTGTTATTACTTACAGTATTGGGCATGTGTGTCTTTATTATTAAATGAGGTGAGTCATATATGAAGACTTTTACTCTGTGCACACTGTATGAAGGATGACTGTACTGCCTGCCATCACAAAGCCCTGCCATTCATGTCCTGTTTAAAGCAGAGTATATAATGTCACGCTAACCAAAGGTGCATAGTGCTCTTACATAACGCTGCATCTTCCAGGCAGCAGCTAAAATCTCTTAGATTCTAGTACACTCCGTTCACGGACCACGAGTCCTGTATTATACATTAGACACACCATACATTAATATATCAACACTCATGTATGATATAACCTGTGCATTCCTTGTATAAGAAGCCATGCTTAAATACTGTACTGAGCATTGGAACATCATGTAAAACACAGGGAAAACTCACAGGCTTTGGAGTAGTTCCTGACAACTTCAATGGCGTTTGAGGTGCCACAGACAAGGGGAGTGTGCAGTGCTAGAGCTGTCGAAGTACAGGGCAATAATGAAACAGAGAGAGAGGAAGCATTAATCTCATTTTGTCGTCCTGTCAACTTTGTTTTATGATGACTGAGGTGTTATTCCCTCTTGGCTGACTGACATCACATCATGCCTCTTTGGCATTTCTGCCCAGGCCCGATGAGGCTAATGCAGAGATTGGACAAGCCATGGCTTGGCTTGGTATTTCAGGTCCAGGAGAATGTGGGACAAAGACAGTAATGCATATTGGCTTTGGTCAACAAGCTGCCATGACCATTACAGTCTGAGGCAAAACTACATCAGAGCTGACTACAGATCAGATATTCAGACAGTCATGGCAGTTATCTCACAACATCAAAGCCCAACCTTTATGGTGATGTGACAGTATTATTGACAAGCTAAAATGTGAAGATCAAGATAAGACTTTAATATCCCCCACAGAAAAATCTATAGTTCTTTATTCATTCATTTTGCACTGTCAGCTCTGTCTTTTTTCTATTTATCAAAGGCAGAAATTAAGTTGATTGGTTGTGTAACCAACTCGGTATCAGACAGTTTCTGGATACCCAGATCAATATGTTGAAAAAGAACCCAAAAAGGATTATGGAAATGAGGACAATCAATGGAATTGTAATAACTTCTCATGAACATTATGTAACATAGTCAGTGGGTTGGCATCATCCTCTACAGCTACTAATAGAGCACTAGGAAAGATACTTACATTGCATATGAAACCAGATGGGCCTCTAAACTGGCTGTCCTACTGTACAGTAACATGGACATTTCAAATGCAGATAGTCCCTTTAAATTGGACAAGTATAGTTCCACACAGAGCTGTTTCCATGTACTGTACCATATAGATTCTGGGGATGTTTGGAAGATAAATGCAATGCTCTCTAGCTAGATTCGACATACTCCTCAGGGGCAGGTGCATAGCACTTGGTGCCTGTATACACTATGCTCATCAATCTTGGGCGAGCCCTATGTGACAGCCCAATTTGGCCTATTTTGGGTCAGTCATCAATTCATGGCCTTCCTTGGACAAGAACCAAACTAATAACGTAATAATGAGAAAATATGAATGACTTCAATACATTTTTTGGAAACATTCTATGAAAGCCCAAGCAGGGCGCATGGATGCCATGATCTCAATGGTGAAACATCTTTAAAGGTGTACCCACAACACAGAATAACTAAAAAAGCAACTGCTCAACCTGGAATAGTCTACGCAGATCACAGGTCTATAAACCAAAATTCAACAGTTTATCGGACAAGAGGAAAGAGTGATACAGTACGTACCCACCAACCGGTATAAAAATATCCCCATGTAATGCAGGTGTTTTCTTGTCCTTCGATTTCGGATAGCCTCCCTACCCAATGCCAGCAGAAATATTACTTGTTTAATTCGAAGAAAACATCGTGATTAAAAGGGTTACGATATCTTACGGTGACATTAATATCTGGTGTGAAAACCCTCAGAACACCTTTCCCTGGTCCAAATTCAAACTCAAACACGCGTGCCGTCGACCGGAGACATTGTCCACCTGGGCAAAATAGCATGTATATCACTCATTAAACTTCCGGTAGATACTCGATAATACTAGAGTTTTTCTAAAATTCACAGTGTAACCATCGAGCATGTAAACAAAATGCCTTTAAAAGCCGTCAAATCAAACACTCTGCAGCAAGAAGCATCTTCTATGTCCCGCCATGGCTGCGAACGTAGTAGCTCGTTTGCAGCGCTCAGTTATCCAACATACAGTATTATAATGCCATGATATTTAATTTGGATGACAAGAGGATAGCGACAGTCATGTGCCAACACTGGCGTTTGTTTACAAATGACATAAGGGTAGTTGGATGGATACCATATTGCAGATTACCGGGCAAATACAATATGAATGTCCCAGGATGTAAGAGCACCAAAATTGTCTGTTTTAATGTTAAGTTTACAGTATTTGTATTAATTTTATTTCTTCCGTTTTCTCAAGCAGACAAAGGCTATTATGTTGTGAACTGTCTTCTGACATCCACACATTTCGACTGTTATCCACTTTATTCACTGTTTATTCATTTATTACTACATAGGAGGATACTGAAAAAGAGAAGATTGGAGTCAATACGGGTTGTGTATGTGTGCCATTCAGAGGGTGAATGGGCAAGACAAAAAATATTAGGAATGTGTTACATTTTTGAGTGGTACAGCGGTCTAAGGCACTACATCTCAGTGGCAGAGGCGTCACTACAGACCCTGGTTCGATTCCAGGCTGTATCACAACCGGCCGTGAGATCCATAGGGAGGCGCACAATTGGCCCAGTGTCGTCCGGATTAGGGTTTGGCTGGGGAAGGACGTCATTGTAAATAAGAATTTGTTCTTAACTGACTTGCCTAATTAAATTAAATAAAAATATAAAAAAAACAATTCGTAAAGTTGATGTGTGGTATTACAAATATTCCATGATAGGTGTGTTGGCCCCCCCTACTGGCGATATAATGCATTGCCAGAAAGGCTTGCTGATGATGTATATTATGATACGTTCTTCCCATTATGTGTGTCTGCTGAGGGAAATTGTAATTATGTGTACATCATAAGGACAATGTATCCATCCCATAAACTTGATATTATTTGGATTTGTAAATTAATGCACTGTAAACCCAAAGGCATTTTTGATTTTTTAGATTTAGATTTTTTTTGCACCTGTTACTGAAATTGTTGTTCCAGATTAGATAGCTTAGGTCTCCTCACACTGTTTCTGACCCTGGAAGTTATTATGAATGCAGGTTGCGGGTGAATAAAAATGTCAACTGTTGGATATAACTGTGGCTGGATTCAAATAGGAATTACACATCACTTTGCAAGCCAGCATAATATGACTTGCAAGCAGGGTTGCAAAATTCTAGTAAACTTCCCAGGTTTTCCAGAAATGCCAGTTCGAAGATTCCTGGAAATCTTTCAACCAGGATAAAAAAAAATTGAATTTGTGATTTTTGGGAAAGTTTGTGCCAAGCCTGTTCAAAGCTGTCATCAAGGCAAAGGGTGGCTATTTGAAAAATCTCAAGTCCAAAACACTTTTTTTGGTTACTACATGATTAAATATGTGTTATTTAATAGTTTTGATGTCTTCACTGTTATTATACAATGTAGGAAATTGTAAAAATAAAGAAAAATCCTTGAATGAGTAGGTGTTCTAAAACACTACCTTCCTAAAGACAATAATGTACTTTTTACTCCAAACATTTTCCCTGACACCCAAAGTACTGCTTACATTTCGAATGCTTAGCAGGAAAATGGTTCAATTCATAATGAATGTGAAATGATTTATACTTTTACTTTTGATACTTAAGTATATTTTAGGTAATCCATTTACTTTAGATACTTAGATAAGTATATTTAAAAACAAATACTTTTAGACTTTTTCTTCAGTAGTATTTTACTGTGTGACTTTCAATTTTACTAGTTTTCTATTGCGTAATCTTTACTGTTACTCAAGTATGACAATTGGGTACTTTTCCACCACTGGGCAGAGGTAATCTGATAGAGGAGAACATATCCGTTGTGTTACCATATACCGGGATCTGCCAGTCCAGTTAGGAGGGTTTGAGAACACAGAGAAGCCAGAGAATACAGATATGGTGCAAATACAGCCAGTTTCATTTAGAGTGCAGCCCGGTGATGATAGGTCTAGTGCAAAAAGTGATTTACCAAAATGTTCAATGATATTTACAAGAAGCTAAATACAATACAAACCAATCTACTGAACTCGAAAAGGCTAAATGCTTAATAGCCTTAAACAGGCCTGCCACTCACTCACCTGAGCAATAAGTATAACAAGCGTTCTAGCAGATAAGAGCGTTGGGTCAGTAACCAAAAGGGTTCGAATCTGGTTTGAATCCCCAAGCCAACTAGGTGAACTATCTGTCGAAATGCCCTTGAGCAAGGCACTTAACCCCATTTTCTCCTTTAAGTCACTCTGGATAAGAGCATCTGCTAAATGACTAAAATGTAAATAATGACTAGAGGATGGTATATAGCCTGAAAAGACACTCCCAAAACGGGCTAAACCATAAACACAGAAAGAGTTAGGTTTTTCAAAGACCGGTCAAAATGGGCACATTAAAGAAGCCTAAAAAAACAGGTTTACAGTACATCCAACTTTTTATGCAAATAAAGTACATGCCCAATAAAAAAAATGTCATGACAGGCCGGTAAACTTTCCAAATGTAGACAAAACAAAATATGCTAGACAAGGTGGGATCTTTTTGTGTCTGTAAAATTAATTATGGAAGTTATGGCAGCAGAAACACCTTTATGTGCATATATTGATATGATAACAATCATATCTAAGTAAACTAGGAGTCACATAATGATATGTTGTCCTCCCACTACAACTCAGGAAAGCATGCAGTTTATTAGAGATGGGTGAAACTGGGGCTCCCATGTGGCACAGCAGTATTTTTTATTTAGGCAAGTAAGTTAAGGACAAATTATTATTTACATTACAGCCTACCCTGGCAACACTTGGCCAATTGTGCACCACCCAATCACAGCCAGATGTGATGCAGCCTGGATTTGAACCAGGTACTGTGGTGACACCTCGTTCCCTGAGATGCAGTGTCTTAGACCACTGCGCCACCTTTTAGTAAAAGGCAACTCCCTGTCGTGCACTGTTTTCCCACAGTTCTGTTAAAAAAACTAAGATAATACTTTTATTTCCCTTTTGACTGACATTCAAAAGTGTCACACAAGCATGAAGATGTGTGCTCAAGGGGGAGAGGAGAGGAAGTGGCGGTGTTCTTGAAGGAACCAATGCTCAAGAGAGGGCGTTCCTGCACCCACATGCAGAAACGCCCCGAGTTGTGGGCTGCAGTTGCATTGGTTTATTACGCTATAGATGAAATCAATTATGAGGAACTTCACAGGGTGGTGAAAGTGCACCTGATAAACTTGTGCACATTTCCAATTCCTATCGAAGGTCTTATTCTGGTGACATAAAGACCAATGCTTGGTTTTGACAAATAAAAATAATCTCGCTCTTATATCCATAATAATCTCATAATATAGGTGGCATACCCACTGCACTGTCTCTGCGTGTTGTTGGCCAGAACGCACATGCCAAGACCAGAATGGGCGCATTCTCTTATCTAAACCGCCCAAAAATGTAGGATAAAACCACGAGGAGTTCAAAATGCGATGGAAACTTTTTTTTTTTGGTACATGGGAATTTAACCGCAAAAGTTATTTTTATGTGTACTATGTCATCCCTCACAGCCTTGTGTCCGCAACAAGTCAATTTGATGGAAACACTTCTCTGGTGGGAAAATGTGCATATTGTTTTTATGCCGATTTTAGAATATTCGCATGAAAATCTGTCGAAAATTGGATAGAGACCTAACATCTGACAAACAAACATTTACACATCCGACATGAAAAATAATTACTGCAGTCACTGTCTTATCCAGAAAGGAATCACTTGCAATGTAACAACATTCATCCATAACGGAATAATTACCGGCGTCACTGACGTGAGCCTATAGGCCAATGATGAATTAGTCTAATGTTGCGCGCACCCTATAAAAAGCGCGCCAATACCAGAGATGGCAATCATCAAACACAGGTTGGAAATTAAATGTAACTTTTAGATCATACAGTAAATTGTTTCAATGTTCCAATAAGTCGTTTTTTTTGTGTAGATGTAATGTCACTAGTAGCATAAACAATAATATGCGTGCTCTCTGTGAGCGTTACAAATTTGTTGAAGAGTTTCATGTTTGGTTGGTGGAGTCTAGGGCTAGTGTTAGTAAAACGTTTACTGTTGACAGGAGAACAAGAGGAGACAATAGGACGAGGTGGATAATTTTATAATAAGGCCGTTTAATCACATGTAAAGATATCTTAGTAAAATCTTGCAGCAAGGCTCTTTCTGTCTGATTCTTATTGAACCGTCCGGAAAAGAGGTAGTTTCAAGAATTGTACAGTATTATATAGACAACAAGCAAAGTAGGTAGATCTGCGAGTCTGGCCTTCCAATTGGTCGATCTGGGTCTTGGGTAGTCCTGAACAGGCCTGGTGTCCACGTTCCATTGGTTCCTGAGATAGTTCTTTGTCTTGAGCTCCAACCATGGGTTGGGTGTGTTCTGTGGTTATTATGGGGGAGGGGAATTATGTGTGTCTGTAGTTGGTGTCTTAATAAGTCCAGCATATGTCCAAGAGAAATGAGGAGTATGTGTATTTTTGTATAAAATATGGCTTATGTTGAAATGTAGTTATTACTAGTTTCCAGTCTCTATTACAATTTCTTACACTAGGCCAGTGGTTACAAACGTTTTTTGGTTACTGTATCCTACCACCACTTTGACGTGGCAATAGGCTACTGTAGCAACATCCTCAAACATCGCCGTTATAGGAACATATTAATATTGTTTCGACTGCCCAAAATATTTTTCAATATGATGAAACATTTATTTCTGTATTTTTAATGTTATATGTCTTGAAAACCTGATTGCTGACATGCAAAACATTTTGGGACAATATCAAAAATGGGATAATGAAACAAATAACAAAATATAGTTTTTGGGTGGAGTTTTCCTTTAAAGTGATAGATAATCTATACCTCTTTCCCTCACCTCCTGAGATGTGTTCAGCAGTGGAGGCTGCTGAGGGGAGGACAGCTCATAGTAATGTCTGGAACGGTGTTGATGGAATGGCCTCAAACACATAGAAACCATGTGTTTAATGTGTTTAATACCATTCAACCGATTCCACTCCAGCCATTGCCATGAGACCGTCCTCCCCAATTAAGGTGCCACTAACCTCCTGTGGTGTTCAGGTAATGGTCTGACGTTTTTGTGTTGGATGTCACAGTGTCACAGCCTGGACGAGCTTTAATTAACGCTGGCACATTCTGAGCAGAGAGATAGGATCAATGGTGGAGGTCAAGGTAATGATCTCGCATTTAGTTGGTGACTACTGTCACCTTGTTCAGTGTTTTGGCTGTGACAGAGAGGCAGTAGCCTATACAGCGGGCTGTGATAAGGGAATTGTAAGGCGGTGACTGGGGGCTTGATGGGCATGCCGCTCAGTCATTGCTAGTCGTTTTTCATCTCCACAGCAGCATCAGCAAGCACACACAGCTATAAATATTTCAGCCTGTAAAACTACCGTTGGCGCACGGCAAAGTCTCTCTACTTAACACTGAAAGGATACCTTCACCAAAGCATGCTATTGTAAAGGCAAAAAAGGTGCACTATGTTTACTTGGCATTTAAAAATGTCATCATGGATTATGCAATGTCGTTGTAGATTTGAAAAGTAAGGAGAACAGAGGTATACTGTAAGTGGAAGAAGGAGTGAGGGTATTTTTAAGAAAGGAATAGGCCTACTGTATTTTCAGATGCATCCCATAGGCCTATCTCTCTATGGTGACATAGAAATGTGATAATTGTGTAGTTAGTTGTTGATGTCAACTGGCCCGTCTGTGATTTTAAAGTGTATTTTCTGTCCTTTATTCCTAGTCGGCAGAAAAAGAAGAGTGTATAACTCTTTGCTTCACGTCAACAATGAACGTTCACACCGATGGGGATATAGAGCAAAACAGATACCCATATGGTGTGTTGCTGTACACTGTAGATGTGAGCAGGCCGACTTTATTTACTGAGGTGTCAGGCAGGGATATATACGTAAACAAAAGCTATTGCTTTAACATCAATTCACCAGGTCCCTTTAAATCAGACAAAGTGAAGGATTAGTCAGATTTCAGCGCCATAACCTCAGATGCCTGTGCTCTGACAGAGTCATATCAGGACATTGTTATTCCCTTAGCCAGAACAGCGGAATAATTTATAGCATACAGTCTTCATATTTATTAATCCCACTATGAAGGCTATGTTCTACAGGGGTTCGTACCATGGGACTTTTCCACAACTGCAGTTTACATAATACAGAAAGATTTGGATTTAGCTTTTGGACTCAGACACACTCTCTCTCTCCTCCCCAGAGACTCAGAGCTGGGGCCATATGGTCAGAGGAGTATGGCTAGCGATGACATGCCCTGCCCTCCCTGGAGCTGGACTGCTGCTGCTGTGGACAGACGCCATATGGAGTGACACGTGAGAGAGACAGGTAGGACACAGACCGCTCAGGGCACACACAGCCCATCTGATCTGTAATCTCTGTTCAGTCACCACATCACATTGTTAACTTTGTATGGATTAAGTATGTGAAAATTATACGAAGTACAGGAGGGATTTTACTGTGTGTGTGTGAGAGAGAATACATAAGATTTTTGAGGCAGAGGATTTATTTCTTACTAGTAATATGGGAGATTTGGTACATTTGGATGACAAAGTGTGTGTGTCTTAGCACTGTATGTGTACACTATTTGAGAGTCTGTGTGAGTAAGGAGAAGGTGAAAGACTAGAAAACAGGAGGCCATCTGATTGCACTCTGGGAAGGCATTGAGGTGGAAGATACATTCCGGTTGGCGAGAGGGGAGAAAGTTTATGTTACACTCCTTCCCATGTAGGACTGCCATCCAATATGGAAAAGCTTTATTGTCATTTGGAAGACGGCAGGTAGCCTAGTGATTAAAGCGTTGGACTAGTAACCGGAAGGTTGCAAGATTGAATCCCAGAGCTGACAAGGTAAAAATCTGTCTTTCTGCTCCTGAACAAGGCAGTTAACCCACTGTTCCTAGGCTGTCATTGAAATAAGAATTTGTTCTTAACTGACTTACCTAGTTAAATAAAGGTAAAAAAATTAAAATGAATAGCGTTGTCTAAGTAACATTGTTGTGTTGTGCATGAAAGATGAGCATGACATGTTTCGGGTGAGAGGATGTGGGATAAGGAGGGAGATCAAATCTGAAACAAAGAGAGGATGTAACAAGGGAACAAAATTCCTTCACTTGCATGACCTTCACTTGTCATTTTGCTTCAGTCCACCTCCTCCTCCTTGGAGAGATGAAATCAAATCAATTCTAATCAGGAGCCATTTGCAAGCATGTAACGTTATGTAAGGAAGGGCTAGCCCTTAAATAAATCGAGACAGATGACATATGTATGCACATGGGATGGCTTCAGCATGTACAGTGCATTCGGAAAGTTTTCAGACCCCTTGATTTTTTGCACATTTTGTTACGCTACAGCCTTATTCTAAAATAATACAATACCCCATAATGACAAAGTGAAAACAGGTTTTTACAAATGTATTTACATAAGTATTCAGACCCTTTGTTATGAGACTTGAAATTGAGCTCAGGTGCATCCTTTTTCCATTGATCATCCTTGAGATGTTTCTACAACTTGATTGGAGTCCACCTGTGGTAAATTCAATTGATTGGACATTATTTGGAAAGGCACACACCTGTCTATATGAAGTCTCACAGTTGACAGTGCATGTCAGAGCAAAAACCAAGCCATGAGGTCGAAGGAATTGTCCGTAGAGCTCCGAGACAGGATTGTGTCGAAGCACAGATATGGGGAAGGATACTCCAAAAATTCTGCAGCATTGAAAGTCCCCAAGAACACAGTGGCCTCCATCATTCTTAAATGAAAGAAGTTTGGAACCACGAAGACTCTTCCTAGAGCTGGCCGCGCGGCCAAACTGAGCAATTGGGGGAGAAGGGCCTGATGATTACTCAGACAGAGCTCCAGAGTTCCTCTAGGGAGATGGGAGAAACTTCTAGAAGGACAACCATCTCTACAGCATTCCACCAATCAGGCCTTTATGGTAGAGTGACCAGACGGAAGCCACTCCTCAGTAAAAAGCACATGACAGCCCGCTTGAAGTTTGCCAAAAGGCACCTAAAGGAATCTCAGACTGTGAGAAACAAGATTCTCTGGTCTGATGAAACCAAGATTGAACTATTTGGCCTGAATGCAAAGTGTCACATCTGGAGGAAACCTGGCACCATCCCTACGGTAATGTATGGTGGTGGCAGCAACATGCTGTGGGGATGTTATTCAGCGACTAGTCAGGGTTGAGGGAAAGATGAACGGAGTAAAGTACAGAGAGATCCTTGATGAAAACCTGCTCCAGAGCGCTCAGGACCTCAGACTGGGGCGAAACCTTTCCAAACCCTAAAAACACAGCCAAGACAATGAATAGTGGCTTCGGGACAAGTCTTTGAATGTCCTTGAGTGGCCCAGCCAGAGTCCGGACTTGAACCCGATCAAACATCTCTGGAGAGACCTGAAAATAGCTGTGCAGTGACGCTCCCCATCCAACATGACAGAGCTTGAGAGGATCTGCAGAGAACAATGGGAAGAACTCCCCAAATACACCTGTGCCAAGCTTGTAGCGTCATACCCAAGAAGACTTGAGGTTATAATTGCTGTCAAAGGTGCTTCAACAAAGTGTTGAGTAAAGGGTCTGAATACTTATGTAAATGTTATATTTCAGTTTATTTTATACATTTGCTAAAATATTTAAAAAAATGGTTTTGCTTCATCATTAAGGGGTATTTTGTGTAGATTGATGACAGAAACAAACAATTTAATCAATTTTAGAAAAAGGCTGTAATGTAACAAAATGTGGAAAAAGTCAAGGGGTCTGAATACTTTCCGAATGCACTGTATGTATGCGCAGTCATTTCAGATCCCATCCAATCCAGCTTCATTATGTTACACCCAGCAGGAAATGTAACATGCTGCACATGGACTGAAGATCTGCATTGATTATCTATCTTATTGAGCTAATTTGTTCAGCAAGCATGGTGCATGGTATTAATATTTGATCTCATGTCATGTATATGTTTATCATGCATTTATGCTCACATTTGAATGAACCCACAAATTCGAGTTGCCTAAAAACAGAGGGAGAACCATTGTATCTTTGTCAGAGTATTTCTACCAACCTCAATCCCAGTAGGTAATGAAATTTGCAAATTGACCGTGGGTCAATGCGCTCTTCAAATGTATTATTATTGATATTATTAAATTGGGGCACCACTGGAGCACATGAGTATTGTGGAACTAGTTGCAACTAGCTGGATAAATAAAGGACAAGATTACAGTATGTATGAATGGGCTATGGTCTCGGGGTCTAGCTAGTCCATTTCTCCCTGGTGGTGTTTATTGGGTAATGGGACTTCTCCATTACTCCCCCTAGTTCCTCATCTCAGCCATTAGAACTCCTTTAGTCCACTGAGGCTGAAACAACCATGTATGGCAGTACTAGGGCTTCTTCCCTCAGGTGATTGTCTCCACATCTCCAGATCAGATGCTGGTGTCATCTCAGTTCACACGGTGTCTGTTTGATCTGTCAATCCAAAGGGCTGGGGTGCGGGTCGAGCGGATGGGCGTTGCCCCCAGGGTGTTGCTGACGTGACAACAAATTTAGATGCGCTGATGTTGTCGCGGCCTGATAGTTAATAATTGATACCCCTGTCTCATTAATCCGACAGGAACCACAGCAGTGTCAGTGTGTTTATGTTGCACACGCTCCTAAGTGAGGAATTTGTCTTGCAGGGGTAATTAGAAGAGGGATAATTTAAGCCATCCAGCTGTCTATTTAAAACAATGCAGACATGTACAAATGGGACTGCCATATTGGATATTTCCTCAGCCATGTTTATCTATGTAGTTGTAGTGACAATGAGAAGAAGACCTGGGTTCCTTTATCCTCATTCCTCCGTAGCACAAAATACCTCCAAAACAACATAACTATTTAAACCATGAATATAGAGATAGACAATTACATTTAGCATTGAATTGTGTTTTTATCTCAGTGTCATTGTGTGTGTGTGTGTGTGTGTGTGTGTGTGTGTGTGTGTGTGTGTGTGTGTGTGTGTGTGTGTGTGTGTGTGTGTGTGTGTGTGTGCGTGTGTATTGGTGCCCCTCATTCCCAGCTGTTGTATTTATCTTTGTGTCTGCTAGGCAGCAAACACAGAAAGGTTGTCTGAGACATAGGAAACAGGTGGAGCGGTTAGATAGTCTGTGGGTATGAATGGGCAGGGTGGTCAGGAATAGGAGACGTACCCTAACTAATTCTGTATAATTGCATTCCGTAGCAGTATGGACTGGACAGGAAAAGGTATATCCCCTGAGAGATTTTATCACATTCTCCTGGCTTTTGTTATTATTGACTGTTTGAAGGCAGTGGCTCATCATTGTTCTAGGATTTAGGCATGACATAGTTCCAGCATGTCTCGGAATTAGTTTGTTTAGAATTTGAGTTGTGTATGTTTTTATGTTGGACGGCAAACACTGAATTGATGGAAAATCAACAAGTGGTCAGGCTAAAAAGCAACATTGTTCCTCCACTGGCAATAGAGAGAGTAAATCTATTCTCTGTGAAAGCATTGCCGTTGATCTAAAATGTTACCTCCTGCACTGCAACATTTTACTGTCCCCTAGTGTTCACTTGGGCAAACTACACCTTTCTGCCAGTTATTCAGTTCAGCACTGTTGAAACATATTTATTTTTTATTTTACCTTTATTTAACTAAGCGAGTCAGTTAAGAACAAATTCTTATTTTCAATTATGGCCTATCCCAGCCAAACCCAGATGACACTGGGCCAATAGTGAGCCGCCTTATGGCACTCCCAATCACGGCCAGATGTGATACAGCCTGGATTTGAACCAGGGACTGTAGTGACTCCTTTTGCACTGCGATGCAGTGCCTTGGACTGCTGCGCCACTCGGGAGCCGAAACTGACCCATAGCTGAGTGTAACTGACCCACAGGTAAGTTATAACTGAATTGTAATAGTTTTTTTGCCAAATTGTGGCCTATTCAAACATTCAAAATGACACATTTTCCCTCTAATTTGCCCCTTTGGACTTCCTGTGCTGTAATGAAGAGATTTTTGCTCAAGGTCCACAATCCTCCGGCCTCAGTTCACAGTGCAAATGAGGATAGTAAAGGGACACATGGCTTCTGAACGTTGGAAATTGTGATGCAATATTTCTTGAAGACTCCAAGGAAGACCTTCGTTATCGTCTTCCGGTCCATGATACCGATCCCAACTGTAACAAATCAAAGTATTTTAAGCACATAGCTTTCTCAGTCTTGTAACAATGACTCATATGGCCCAAATGCACAGTGGCACTCACCATATATCACAGGTCCTTAGAGGCCCAACACTTTCCTGGGCCTTTTAAAAAATGTGAGGACATGTGAAGCTTCAGGAAGTTCCCTGCTGGCTGTTTTCTTTTAATCCCGGGAGTTTGAGGCATGACATCACTGAGTTATTTTCCCTAGTCTCTCTGTTATCTTTGCAATCTCACACACACACCCAGTCCTCCCATATACTTTCTAGACCTCAGGGACTGTAGCTGCTGTTGGATCTGAAGACTGAGCCTCACCTGAAGATAACCCTCTCATACAATAATGACTTTACAAATACAAGAGGCCAACATAGATGGCTATAAGGGCAGTATGATACTGTTCTTTATCTTACAGAAGAACACAGAAACCAAAACTTAGAACGGACCATGGTTTGTACCAAGTATCAAAGCTATGCTATGCTAAACTAGTCAGTTCAATTCCATTTAGTATAATATTATTCTATTCCTTCTTGCATTTTTTTGAAACAATAAAGCTCACTTTTTGGACTTTTGAGTGCTACGTTTATTTTACACATACAAAATTGGTACTAAATAAAAAGTTGTTGTTTTACACGATACAAACCATAGAAAAGATTGTGTTCACCATCGAGAGAATGATCATAAACCAAGGCACATATTGCTCTCCTACAGAATGACCTAGCTGCATACAAAAGGAATGCATTTGAATGACACCCACTGAAGTGTATTTACACAGGTAGACTCACACATACATATAGCATCAATCAATGCACAATTACATATCAATTACACTACAAGTGTAAAAAAAATAACAACATATTTTACGCTTACACTCAGCAGACAAAGACCAGTGTCAAGTAAAATAATTTTGAAAAAACGCAAAAGGAAGTGAGACCAATATCAATATTCAGGCACATTTCTATATACAGTGTAGACAACTATATTTCCAGTACTCACAATCTCGATAACATGGATCCCGTATTGCCAAGTTACTTATTGCCGTAAGGTTTACAGAAAAGCACCACTAACAGTAAGAGCTTGTGAAATAGAATAGAGTTGTGCGCAGACAATGATCATTAATAGCATGGAACGAAGTAGATCAGGTATGTTATATAGAAATGGAGTACTAGAGACATAACATTACAGCACAGTTTACCAGTGGCATCTATTGTATGCCGAGGTTTCACCATACTGATCTTTGGTAGATGGTCAACACAGAAATTAAATGTTGATTGTTGTTAAAGCCATCATGGCTCTTACATTGTTCTCTATCTATTTTGCCCTATCCAAAGGTTTTTCCCAGGCAGGAAAACAGGAAAACGGGCTGCAATGTGTTGGTTTACTTTAAAAGATAACAGGACAGGAAAATTGCTTCCTCACATACATATGTGCAGGAAGCTGATTCCAGTGTTTTGTTTGGGTAATGTGTAGGGGCGGACTCTGGTGTTTGAAAAAGGATGGGGGTCCAGCTCTCCGTGTATATGATCCAGACAGGGAAGTGGTAAGATGGCTTCCACATATTGTATCCATGGTTTATGAGAAGTGGTGCCATGCAGGAAAATCTTCAGTATACAACAAACAGTCCACATTCGAAAGCAAATGGAATATAATGAAAACAGGGGTAAACCTTTGCTCTCTTTTTGCAATGTCTTCAGTCAAGAAGGACAATAGCGATAATGATAAACTTGATCTTGTGTAGATTGCCCTCATTATTTTAAGCTGTTTCAGCAAATGGAGCAGAAGCACATGCTGTATGATGAAGTAGAATATTGAAGCAGTATGTTGAAGCAGTATGTTGAAGCAATATGTTGAAGCAGTATGTTGAAGCAGTATGTTGAAGCAATATGTTGAAGAAGAATATTGAAGCAGTATGTTGAAGCAGTATGTTGAAGCAGTATGTTGAAGAATAATATTGAATCAGTATGTTGAAGCAGTATGTTGAAGCAATATGTTGAAGCAGTATGTTGAAGAAGAATATTGAAGTGGGATGTTGAAGCAGTAGCTCTAGGATGAAAGGTTAAAGTTATTCAGATAACTTTGTGGTCATCCAAAGGACTATTGAGCTACTTCACATTTCCTGAGTTGGTTGTAATACTTTTGTTACAGTGGACCTCAGAGACTTGGGCTTTATCCACAACAATTGATGTGTTGATGAGTCCTGTCAAATAAACTGGGAATAGACTTTAATTATTTCAGAGCTTCTGTTATCATTGTTTCCTGCCGGGCTCCCTGGACAATAGTAGCTCTTGGTGAGAAGGGTAATTCTGTCTGAAAGACAACTGCCACTGTGACTCACTGAATGACCCACCCTCTCTACATAGCTACAGTTGGTTTAGTCAACCATAAAAAAACACAATCAATCAAAATTAAGGTATACAGATTTCTGTGTGAGTAATCGGACAAGAAATCGAACAAAAAATCGAACACATTTCTTAATCTCCTCTGAAACCTCAAATAAATGTAAAACAAATAAATGAAGCACAGTTGTGGAATGTTAACGGTTTTCTTTACACCAAATCTATTTCCCTTTGTTGTCAAATTCACGTGACAGAAACAAATAAATTAAAGAAAAGGAAATAAAAGCACTATTTCTTTAAAATAATAATATAATAATAATAATAACAAGGGAAAAGAGTGGGAAAGGAGAAGTAAGAGTAGGAGGAACAGGAGGTAGAAGAAGAGGAAAAAGAACGAGAAGAAGAGAGAATTACTTAAAATTGGCACACGCTTGAGTGAACCCTATCATAGTGTGCTATGATTGGACGGATTAGTGGAAGAAGTTAATCCCGATGTGCTTTTAGTCAAAGGAAGAGCTGAGAGAGCTGAGAGACGTCCTGCCTGCTGGTCTTTAGGCTCAGTGTGCTCAATACGGGGAGTCACTTCCCTCAGACCCATCCACCCCGTAGAGCTCAGCCAGGGTTCTGAAGCGAGGGCCCCAGTCGTTTAAGAAGTCATAGTCAAGGTTAGAGCCCGTGGAGGAACTATCCAGGGAACTGAGGCTACCAGCCAGGGACTCTGGCCCCTCGTAGCCATAGATGTGCAGGGTATCGTAGGGGATCTCATCCCTGTCATGGTCAGCCTCGTCTTTCTTCACCTCGATCATCACGGCCATGTCTCCCTTGCACGCGGTTGGTGGTTTCTTCACCATGGCGTAAAGGCTGGGGCCCTGCCTCATGCTGCCGTCATTCTGAGCTGAGATCAGGATGGACACGTCGTAGCCGTTGGTGTCCATCTCCCCACCGCCCTCCTCGTCGTACGTCACTAGCTGCTCGTGGATCTCACTCTTACCCAGAGTGACCAGGGCATCCTTCTGGTGACGTTTTCTCATAGCGATCAGGATCACTATGACTGGAACGAGGAAGAAAACATGTTTAATATCCATGTCACACAGTTTGGGGTTTTAATAAGTACTGAAAAAGAAAGAAGTGGAAAAAATATATATATATTTCATGAGTTAAATTAAATCGGGTGTGAGAAAATATTTTGTCGAATGGGTCTCCAGTATATTTCTTTGGGATTCGTATGATAATGACTTCAATGTTTAATAGTTAATCATCACTTCATTCTGTGTCTTTGGAAACAAGACAGCCGAATAACTGATCATCTTCTCATTAGCCTTCCCATTCTTCTCATGTTTTTCCCACATTATCTGCTTTTGTAGAAGCCTACTGCAGCAGTGCGATTGCTCTCTGCTTCAGATATGAGCTTTTGATAAAACATCTCTGGCACATGGCTCATCTAATATGACAAATGGCTTTCTCCCAAGACAGCAGAGAAAGTATCAAAGAGAATATTCAGCTCAATGCTTCCCGTTCCTTCCACTATTTACTTCTCTTGTCCTGCATTCTTGAATGTTATTTATCCAATCAGATACTGAGGTAAAACTCTTCAACTTTGTCCCAAAAAATAAACAAACAATAGATTGAAATTAGTTGCACATCCCCCATCATGTGAATTTTTCACATTTATCGTTAATAAATCCTATCCTTGTCCTTGTGTCGTAAACACATCTTGATTTGACCCAAGAACACCTTGAGCTGAAGTACCTTGTTTAATGATCCCTGTTTTTTATGTCTTAGACGATTGCTCTATTTTACAACATGTCTTAATCAGGGACAGTGGTGTAATAGAATGCCAGTTAAAATGGAGAGGGCTGTATACGGTAGAGGAGAGATTGACTCACCCAGAATAGTCAGGATGCACACCAGTATAACAATAAGGGCGTGGACACTGACACCCATTTTGAGTTGGGCTGCTTTGCACTGGGTGTGGATCCTCTTGTTGTCACACCTGCACACTTTGATAGGCAGAGAGGTGATGCTGCTCATGGGAGGCCTGCCTCCATCGCTGATCCCAATTTCTATTACATAATCCCCGGAGTCCTCCATGCTGAAGCCTCCATGTTTCAGCACTATGTTAGACGTGTTGTCTAGGAGAGGCGGACATAAAACAATGTTAGTTATTAGAGGTTTGCCATGGTTAAATTTGGAGGACATTTGAATACATTACATGGATCTTCATAGCATTGGTTCCAATGGTGGAATGCTCTTAGCTACAATTTACTTTGGTGCAGACTTTTGCATCTACTCAATTTTTGTATTTTTATTTCACCTTTATTTAACCAGGTAGGCCAGTTGAAAACAAGTTCTCATTTACAACTGCGACCTGGCCAAGATAAAGCAAAGCAGTGCGACACAAACAACAACACAGTTACACATGGAATAAACAAACGTACAGTCAATAACACAATAGAAAAAAAAGTCTATATACAGTGTGTGCAAATGGCGTGAGGAGGTAAGGCAATAAATAGGCCATTGTAGCGAAGTAATTACAATTTAGCAAATGAACACTGGAGTGATAGATGTGCAGATGATGATGTGCAATTAGAAATACTGGTGTGCAAAAGAGCAAAAAAGTTAATAAAAACAATATGGGGATGAGGTAGGTAGATTGGATGGGCTATTTACAGATTGGTTAGCTGCTCAGATAGCTGATGTTTAAAGTTAGTGATTTTTGCAATTCGTTCCAGTCATTGGCAGCAGAGAACTGGAAGGAAAGGCGGCCAAAGGAGGTGTTGGCTTTGGGGATGACCAGTGAGATATACCTGCTGGAGCGCATGCTACGGGTGGGTGTTGTTATCGTGACCAGTGAGCTGAGATAAGGTGGAGCTTTACCTAGCAAAGACTTATAGATGACCTGGAGCAGTGGGTCTGGCGATGAATATGTAGCGAGGGACTTTAGAAAGGCAGGGCAGGATAGATATAGGTCTAATAAGCACACTGTTGAATCTGAGGGTTTATGTGTCAGTGAAACTTTTCCGCACTAACAAAATCCCTAAAATCGCAGTAGGTAAGAATCCTCAAAGCAGGATAATTGAATGTGCTCCGAACCTCGATATAGGAATTAGGCTTTTCCACATGGTTAGTCCCATGTGGATTAGACATGATTATCTCCATGAGCTTTAGGTGCCAGTATATGTTGATATAAAATGAGCATGCTCAGTTTCTATGTTCAATTTGGTTGGCCTCATTTCAGTAGAGTTACAGTATATAACCATTCAGAAATAGAAGCTATGAAGGATGTACTGTAGTGCATACAGTACATCAAAGCTAGAGATATGGCCTTGACATGCACGTCATCACTAATGTAAGAACAACTTCTCACTGTTCTTCTGGTCTTCCGCTGCTATGACCTTCTCTCTAGTTGCACTGGGCTAATGTGCAGCCTACTCCCAGTGTTCTGTGTTCCTGGCTGATCATTACATGGTGAAATGTCACATCAGTTCATTATGCAGTGCAGCCAACGAGGCAGCACAGACTGGACCAGGCCACCCCAGCGCTGCACTGAAAATGTTCCCCAGCCAGAGTGCCTCTGAGGTCGTCACTGTTGCTCTCCAAATATGTAATGAAGGGCTGCTGGTTTTAAAGAGCTTGTACATCATGAATATTTCAGGGACTCTCAGCGGTTTGTTTCTGTTCTCGTTTCCACCCGACTAGATGGAGAACGTTCAGACGTCAGATAGCTTTAGAACGGAGCGCTGCCCAGGCTGATTCCTCTGCCACTGGGGAGCACAGTGCTATCCTGAGTACATATCTGAACCAGCCATTCACCTCCACATTTTCCCTGTTATACCCACTTCACTGCCCCTCACAACAACCAACAGCTTAACATTACTACAATGTTTCTGCCGGCACAGCTTAAGGTGCCATAATAAAGGTGCCACTTGTCACGTGTTCATGCATAGAAATGATCAGTTCTCTCACCGTTGTTATTGATGACTGAAAAGTTGGCGTTCGGCTTCCCCAACGTGAAGCTGAATGCGGGCAAATTATCATCTTTGTCTGTGGCACTTAGGGTCCCAATCACCTGTGTGAGGGGAATACATTTAAAAAAGACTTAATGCAATTTTCAGAAAAGTTTAATGATTGATGGCTTAGATGACATCTAACTCTGGAAAAAATCCTACCGTGCCAGCCATATCATTTTCACAAACGAATATCTCTTCAATGGACAGCTCTGGTTTGTTGTCATTGATATCAATGACCAGTATGTTGACGTTCACAAAAGATTCCAGTCCTGAAGAGGAGATGGGAAACATTATTTTATTATTGGGAAATACCTAAACCATACTAGTTATTAAGATTTAAAAAAAAATTGGACATGAATTACATTTTACGCAATACATGTGTATTTGCTGTTAATGAGATTAAAGATTATGGCTAATGTCATACCATTTGGTTCCTCCTTAGCTTTAACCTGGAACATGTGATTGGCTACAAGCTCCCGATCCAGCTTCCTCACTGTGAAAAGTTGTCCAGTTATGGGGTTGATACCAATGGGACTGTCCTTGTCCTCAATGGAATACCTGTAGAGGGCGTATTGAAACATTGTGGAAATCACCTCTCAGAAAAGAAGTGCTGTTAATTCTAGCATCAGTAGCATGTGAATGTGTTGGAGTACCGTATGGCCTTGTTGGCTTGATCAGGATCTCTGGCTGAAACGACTCCAATATTATTGACCATCATTTCCTCTATGACATTAAAGTTGTAGATGCTCTTGCTGAATTCTGGCTGCTCATCAACATCTAGCACCTGGATGGTCACCTGGGCCTTGATCAATGGATTGTCCTTATTATCCGCAGGGGACTGCAAGTGGTTCTCCCTCACATGCACAAAGAACGTGTAGCTGCTCTTGGTTTCATAATCCAGTCCCTGAAAAGTAGTTAAGGAACTTTAAGGAAAAGACTCAGTACATGTACTATACGTATAATCTTCAGCAAATGTGTCACTCTCATACATATTCCCTACATCGTTATCTATAATGTACAGGCTGTACTAATACTTTTTTTTCGCAGAATACTTTAAGTAGTTTCATTTTCATTACTTAATAATGGTCTTCAAGGAGTCTTTCAAGGACATTCATTTTCATATGTGCTTCAAAGAGTGCATGGTCTTATTTCTTTAGTCTCTGCTACTGTATAGTTTAGTGTTATGCATCACTCGGTAATGCTCATATCTACAGTAGAGTTTAGGACAGATTAGGAAAGCATTAAACCTGGTTGCACTATAGAGACAAAAATGTGGATCGTTTTTTTGTGATTAAAAAAAAAAAGTAACAGTTTAGGACGAGTGAAATACCTGTTTCAGCATGAGGTTGCCGTCTTTGATCTGACTGCGCTCCATTTCAAAAATGTCAGATGAAGGTGCTATGGTGAAGATGGGGTCTTTATTCTGGATCTCATCTCTGTCTTCCAGGACCATGGTGTCTATTCTCTGTCCCCGCTTCATGTCCTCTTTCACACTAAATACATAGGAACCTAGGGAAAAAGACACTCTACGTGATAGTAAGAGAAGCTTCTGAGGGACGAGATTATAGAATAATCCCTAATTTGCTGCCAGGAATTCCGTAACAATCGTTCATATTTAGGTTTATCTCCTATAAGACCAATAATTGTCAATGTGCTATAACTGTATAGCTGTCAGGGATGTTCTTTTTTGCCCTTACTTTTGGTAAATGTGGCTATGTTATCATTGATGTCGCTGACTGCGATGCTGACAGAGGTGGTGGCGGTGCCCCCTTGTTTAATTCCTCTCAGATCCTGGGCTTGAACCACAACCACATAGCTACTCTGGGTCTCACGGTCCAGGTTCTCATACTTGGTAGTGATAATCCCTGAAATGAAGAAAATTCATTTAGTCTTTGATTCATGACTCGTGCATCTTCAGAGACACGAACACAACAGTAAATGAATATGGGGTTATTAGGAAAGAATATTGAAAAGAGATGAAGATACAATGGACTTCATGACGTATCAAATGAATGAACATCTCCTACCTGTTGTGCTTTCTATATTGAAGAAATCTCCCCCCTCTAATAATTTGTAAACAAGTTCTCCATTTGCAGTCGTTGGATCATCTGCATCAGTGGCAGTGACTTCTATCACTTTAGTTCCTACACAGGGAAGAAATAAAGAGAAGTGATTTAGCAAAAGCATTCTTTAATATCCAGCATAATCATCCTTGTGTTTAGGATTTGACCTCCTGTACCTCTTTTGGATCTCTCTTTGATAGAAGCATTGAACGATTTAGTAAACACTGGATCGTTGTCATTGATGTCAGTAACCAGGATCACAAACTTTTCCTCTTTCTCCAGCAACTTGTTGCTGGCATCAAGCAGCTTTGCCGTTAGATTGTATTTGCTTTTCACCTCTCGATCCAATCGTTCAGTGACAAAGATGTCTCCTTTTTCATCCACTTTGAAGATTGTGTTGGCACCTTCTCCTTCAATGACATAGTGTGTCCTGTCACCAGACTTAGTTGACTTTAACTACAAATAGAAAAACAGATGACAATGTTAAGATAAGACATTCTGATCTATCAGATATATCATTACTGTATATCCTCATTCAACTCTCTGGCTTTCCACCTGAGCCTCCAAGAGTACACCTACATGGTAAAACAACGACATACCTTTCCAAGATAGTATTGGATGTAGGTTGGCCTTTCCTCCTCCACATAAAGGTTGTTCCACAACCACTCTCTCTTGTGCCTGTGGAGAACTGGGCTGGTTTGGAGTGCTGGCCTCTGATCCATATGTTCAGCCATGGTTAGACTGAGGGTCAGAGCCAAGGCAAAGAGACCCATCCACAGCTCTGGTGCTGTCATCTGCCTCCATGCAGACTGTCTCATCATCTGAAGGAAGGGAGAAGCAGAGAATTAAATTCGGGCCATTGAGACCACTCACGCCTCAGGCAACACAACTGGCTCAAAAAGTATTTGTCTTCTTTCAATTGCTTAGCTATTACTTCAGGTGCGTTTAATTAAGCTTGACTGGCATGCCCAATGGGCAGGGTTGGCACTTTTGGGAGTTTTCCACTAGAAAAGTTGAATGGACACTTTCTTTAATGGACACTTTCTTTGTGGCCAAGAGGATAACTAAGCATTAAAGCAGTCCATCCCAGATAATATCCTTTATCTGGATTATTCCACTCTTATTGTTGCCAGCCTTTAGCAGTGGATATTAAGATGAGGGGGATTATGGTTCATAAATGTTCCCAAATAGCTTAATATCATATTCTAAAGTCCAAAAACTACTACAATCAAATTACTTTCATTAAAACCCCATACAGCACAGATAAGAAAGTATCTTATATTCTCCACACTGACAATAGGCTTATCTTGGCCTTTGAGGTAATGAACTTGGCAGGTAAATATCTCATCACGTTTTGTTGTTCCATATCTTATTGAATCTTGTGTTCAGCTATTTATCAGAACAGGTCAATTTCTTTGTTGGGCCACCCAAGTGTAGCTGTGCCACTAGAGATTCTGTGCCACTAGAGATTGTTGGGCCACCGCAGTGTAGCTGTGCCACTAGAGATTCTGGATTTGAGTGCAGGCTCTGTCGCAGCCGGCCGTGACCGGGAGACCCATGGGGCGGTGAGAAATTGGCCTAGCGTTGTCTGTTAGCCAAACAGTTTGGCTGGCAGGGATGCCCTTGTCCCATCTCGCACTAGCGACTCCTGTGGCTGGCCGAGCGCAGTGCACGCTGACAAGGTTGCCAGGTGTACGGTGTTTCCTCCGACACATTGGTGCAGCTGGCTTCCGAGTTAAGCGGGCATTGTGTCAAGAAGCAGTGCAGCTTGGTTGGGTTGTGTTTCGGAGGACGCACGGCTCTTGACCTTCACCTGTCCCAAGTCCGTACGGGAGTTGCAGCAATGAGACTAGACTGTATCTACCAATTGGATACCATGAAATTGGGGAGAAAAAGGGCTAAAAAAAAATATATATATATATACACTGCTCAAAAAAATCAAGGGAACACTTAAACAACACAATGTAACTCCAAGTCAATCACACTTCTGTGAAATCAAACTGTCCACTTAGGAAGCAACACTGATTGACAATAAATTTCACATGCTGTTGTGCAAATGGAATAGACAACAGGTGGAAATTATAGGCAATTAGCAAGACACCCCCAATAAAGGAGTGGTTCTGCAGGTGGGGACCACAGACCACTTCTCAGTTCCTATGCTTTCTGGCTGATGTTTTGGTCACTTTTGAATGCTGGCGGTGCTTTCACTCTAGTGGTAGCATGAGACAGAGTCTACAACCCACACAAGTGGCTCAGGTAGTGCAGCTCATCCAGGATGGCACATCAATGCGAGCTGTGGCAAGAAGGTTTGCTGTGTCTGTCAGCGTAGTGTCCAGAGCATGGAAGCGCTACCAGGAGACAGGCCAGTACATCAGGAGACGTGGAGGAGGCCGTAGGAGGGCAACAACCCAGCAGCAGGACCGGTGACAGACGTGACAGAGTCTGGAGACGCCGTAGAGAACGTTCTGCTGCCTGCAACATCCTCCAGCATGACCGGTTTTGCGGTGGGTCAGTCATGGTGTGGGGTGGCATTTCTTTGGGGGGCCGCACAGCCCTCCATGTGCTCGCCAGAGGTAGCCTGACTGCCATTAGGTACCGAGATGAGATCCTCAGACCCCTTGTGAGACCATATGCTGTTGCGGTTGGCCCTGGGTTCCTCCTAATGCAAGACAATGCAAGACCTCATGTGGCTGGAGTGTGTCAGCAGTTCCTGCAAGAGGAAGGCATTGACGCTAAGGACCGCCCGTTCCCCAGACCTGAATCCAATTGAGCACATCTGTGTCACAGACTGTCCAGGAGTTGGCGGATGCTTTAGTCCAGGTCTGGGAGGAGATCCCTCAGGAGACCATCCGCCACCTCATCAGGAGCATGCCCAGGCGTTGTAGGGAGGTCATACAGGCACGTGGAGGCCACACACACTACTGAGCCTCATTTTGACTTGTTTTAATGACATTACATCAACGTTGGATCAGCCTGTAGTGTGGTTTTCCACTTTAATTTTGAGTGTGACTCCAAATCCAGATCTCCATGGGTTGATAAATTTGATTTCCATTGATCATTTTTGTGTGATTTTGTTGTCAGCACATTCAACTATGTAAAGAAAAAAGTATTTAATACGAATATTTCATTCATTCAGATCTAGGATGTGTTATTTTAGTGTTCCCTTTATTTTTTTGAGCAGTGTATATATAAACAAATCAAAAAAATTGTTGGAAAACATTTACTCTGTGCTGTAACGTAAAGAGTCAACCAAACTTTCCTATATATGGTTGTCTTGTTACTCCTAATCGTATGTGTTAACTGTGCGTCATTCGATGTCCTTCCTGCCACGCCCTGAAGTTTATCCCCTAAAGGAGAGAACTTTTTAAAACTCCAGGCACTTTAGAGATAGACATCCTCAATCGTCACTGTTTGCAGCTGTATTAGTAGTCATGGATGGCTCATTATGTCCAAAATTGCATTTTTTAAATATCTCCTTGTTCTGTTACTGGGTACTTACAGTGAGTCCTCCCAGTGAGGTCATGATGTCTGGTCTGTTATCAAGGAGCGGAAGTGTAAACACAATGCCTTTGGGAAATAACATTCCCATTTCTAATGAAGGGTCATCATTAAGCTAATGCTACTGTGGCCTCACACCCTTCCTGCAATTCAATTTCTGCCCCCGTCTTCTTCTCCCTCTCTCTTTCTCCCCCTCTCTCTCAGTCTCTCTGGCTCTCTCTTTCTTTGACAATTTCTTGAGCAGTAGCGAGAGTTAAGGAGACAACAATGGGATTTTTATGTGTTAAATTAGTTGGTTTAGGTAGGATGCTATCGGACAATGGTAAAGTATTTCATTCAGGGCCTCAGCTATACCTAGGTCAAATGGATCAATCCCATTTTGACTCTTAAATCATGGGCAAACTTATATCCAGAATATCAGTTTCTTGTTCTCCTCAAAGCGAGTCCATTGACCTTTCATTTGAATGCCATTCAATGATAACTGTAAGTCAATTTCTCTGTCTGTGCCATTTTAAATGCTGTCTATGCAAATGTCAGATTTGATGACCATGTAGACATTTTTCTGAAGTTTTCAATAATGCAGCTAATCTTGTAGAAAAAAACAGGAATACGGTACTGTATTTTGAAATACGCTGTACATTATTCAGCTTGAATTCATCTTAGTAGGCTATGACTCACACAGTTCACAGGCGGGTATGCCTGAGACAATTGGTGTTCCAACCCCAAGTAGCACACAAAGCTATATGGAGTATCCATATCAATTCATCAGTTTATGGATATATTCATACAACCTGACTTGATGCACCTGAAATCTCTAATCATATACTGTACTGTAACATTAGTCGAAAAATAAGCAATATTTGGTACTATCAAGCCAAACACTCAGCATACACATTATGTTGAGTTCTGTCTATCCAAGATCAACTATCAAGCAAGCCTCAATACTGTGATGATACTGTAGAATTAAGTGACGTACAATATGTGTGTGTGGGTGTGTGTGTTTGCCCACTGTAGATTAAAACAGCTTTAATCACAGAGCAGCTTCCAATAATCTGTCTGCCTACTCACTCCTCGAGGAAACTCCGTCTGTCACTGATGAGCCGTCTCCTCAGCCCTGCTTCACCCACCCAATATCACACTGGACTCACTGGCTCTCTCTGGCAGCACTTGTTCTCTGAGTCTGACAGAAAGTGTCTATCTATCACACCTCTTCTCTGAGCTCTTTCACCACAGTTATTTGACATTATACTTGCTATAAGGATTAGTCCAGCGTCGATAGATGTTATTTGACGAGTTGAACTGCTATCCTAGTGTTCGGCTGTATGTTCGGCTTCATTGGCATCATTTCAAGTCTCAACAATTAGTCCTGGAGCACCTGCATCTCGATCTATGTACAGTATCGAAACAATTCAATGTTGTTAACACTGTCATAAATCTGGTATAGGTAAATGAATACAATGCTATGTTTGCCTACTTTTGAAAGGAAAACGATATCTGAGGTTGAGTTACCTTACACTTACGTCATAGAATACAAGACTCAATACGTTGTACACTACTGTGTAACTCAAGATGCACAGATGGTTTCAGGATTTCTTTTGATTTATTTCTCCCTCATGGCTACAGAGTATTAGTGTAGCACACATCAACATAGTCAATCTGGTATCAAATTGTCTCGAGGGTTCAGCCTTACACTCGGGGCTAATGTTATCAAATCAGTCGCTGTTGTCCGTTGTGGTAATAGATTATATCAGTTTGAGACGCAACAAGATACAACATACTGTATCGATGTGGTATTTAAATCATACATTTTATACATATCCACACAAATTAGAAAATGTTATGTGTAACAAAAATTACAATAGAAACAAAACAATTCATACAGTATAAATGACTGGAATGACTTACCAGAGATTAATTATTTTCTGAACTCCTGCTTTTTAGCTCGTCCAATTCGTATAAGGCAGGTATAAGTCACAGGTAGATCCTGGGTGAAAGAGCATTAGTAATGTTAGCTGTTGGCTGTGGACCTGTCAGATTCTCTTCTCAGAGGACTAAGAACTTCCAGGCCAGCCCAGTGGCCACAGAGATCAGCCCAGTTCCCCTGGTCACGTTTCCTGTTATAGTCCCTCTCCTCTCCTAATTGCAGCCTGAAGAGCAGAGCCTGGGCTGAGGGGGGAGAGGGAGGCATGCGATGCGTGTATCACAGCGCCGCACGTCGCTGCTGAAGTGACTGGAGGAGGCGGTGAGAGCACCAGCCACATGTTAAGAGGCAGGCAGACTGTGGCGCGTGGAGGGGCAGAGCGGTGTGAGAAACATTACATTTCTGCTCTCGCCTTCTTGATGAAAACACAAAAAGAAGGAGAGAAAGCAAAGAGATTCATTATTCATACCTATGGGACAAAGTTTATGATAAACAGGTTATAGACGTTAATCCCATGAGATTTCCCACATAGTGGTATTGCATTTTTCAGGGCTACGGCGGCGTATCTGCCTCTGAGATCTTGTCTAAGTCGGTAAGTGAGATGAGTGGGCTTTCTCCAGTACTCTCTCGCTTGTCCCTTGAGCATCATCTGTAATTTGGGGAATTGGACTGGAGCTGTACCCTGTAGAGCTGAAGGGAGGCAGTCAGTTTAGTGAGATTAGTCTTAAAGAGACAGAAAGCCTATTTGACAGAAGACCTAGGATGATACCTTAGGGGAGAGAGAGAGAGAGAGACTATTTGACTTTTGTTTGTTTGTTTTCCTGCTTGGCAACCGTAACTCTTCTCAACGTTTTCGTGGATCAGACAGCAGACAGACAAGTAGCTCTAGAATGAAGTAGCCGTCCCTGCAGTGGGAGCAGCAAATCACCCTCCTGTCTCTCTCCGTGTCTCTTACTGTTCTATTCTTCTGTCGTTATTCACCTGCTTTGACCTCACTTTACATTTGAAATCATTATTTGATGGCTACTTGTAGGTATTTCCTTCTGGTAATGGACTCTCAAAAGAAAGCAGCCATTATTATAATTATAGGGGTCTGTATTACAAGAAAATTACACCATCCTTTGTCACAGCAGGGGTCATGGTTCTAGCTGTAATTGGTAGGAGGGAGGGGATCTGCTTCTTCTGTAGATATATTCTGTATATAGCTGTGCACTTAAAGAGAGAGATATGATTTTATGCACATAGCTATTTAGCTGTTTAGATATTAGATATAGTCATGGGAATCTACAGGGTTCCAGGGGGGGACCGTGCTTAAGGCACAGCCTCTAGAATAAAAAGTTCAAAATGAATAAATTAAATCCCCCTAAATGCCATGCAGACCATAGACATAATTATATATATACATACTTCTCAGAGCAGTAGATATTTAATCATACATATTATAACTATGTTATGTGTTACTTTACATTGATCTGAACTGGCCTCTTGCATGTGACAGTGTGAGAGGTGTGACTGAGATATGCAGACCAGGGGATGATTCTTGGAAAGGGAGCTTGATTTTCCATGTAGCCTATGCAGAGACTCAGATACTCTTCATGTGTCTGGGAAATGTAATGAAAGTCTCTCTGTAGGACTCAGAGGACGCTCCGTGGAATGCAGCAGTGCTTTGACCTAATGATATTACTGGAAGCTCTTCTCATTTTCCATTTTGGCAGTAATTTCTGTTTCAAGTGGTCAGCTAGTGGTTGTGTCACACTGATGTCTTGACCATTGAGACAGTGTTTAACCCTGTCCAGTCCTTGGTGTGTGATCCTTGATGTTCATCACAGCCAGCGAAGGGGAGTCAATGCCTTGTGAAGTGTGCTCTTTAAAAATAGCAGGGTTCTTGTCATAGTTCATTTGCTTTGGGCAAGCAGTACGCTGTATAGCCCCTTAGAGAATGGGGGTGACGTACAGTTTACAATAACTTATCTGACTGATCTCAATGCGAATGTGCCTGAGGTGTGCTGTGTGACTGAGATATGGGAAGGAACCAACTTTATAACCCCCCCCCCCCATCCCAAAATAAAAAAAATCCCCCCTCCCATCTCTAACACTATGCATTCTTCAAAATTTGACACCCCACTGAATTATTTTGTGCTGCTTTTTGTAGAGGGTTCTTTTCTTTTCTCTCCCCGTGGTTTTACCTGACTCTGTGATTGCCCCCCACTTTCGTCACTTTTCAAGCTCCTCGGCTCGGTCAATCCAGCCAGCGAGAGGTTATTTCAATGACACCAACCTGATGCAGAGGGTTGTGCCCCTCTCACCTTCCAGGGGTTACTGATGGTGCCTACAATGCACTCTAGATCTGGTGTTTGGGGGGGGGGGGGGGGGGGGGGATCATGGTAAATTATGCAACATGTTGGAAGCGTTCCTCTTCACTGGTTAAGTATTCAAGTTGGAAAATGTTATGCTTCCAATACAATCAGTGTTAATTCAGCTCAGCTAGACTGTGGTGGCTGGATGCTCACTCTAAATAAAACGAGGTAAAAGATACAATCGAGTGGAAATAGGGAATTGGATACATTCAGTAAGGAATACAATGTACAATGCCATGTTTTTAAACACTGAAAGTAATGACATCAAATGTCTAACTGTGTAAAATAAAAATGACATCTAGGTCATGTTACCTTGACAGTTCAACGGGTAACCACTTTAACGATGTAGTGCTGTAATAAAACATTTTATTTGACTGCTTTGACCAAGATATAATTCACAAATTCACTATATTTTGGTACAGTTCCTCTAAAACGAAAAACAAGCTTGCACTCCACTGTTAACACCGACAACAATCCAAACGCATTTGACACTGGCTTGTTTTTTTATGATAGTGAGATGTGGGGAGTTGAAGAAACCTGAAGCGATGCTCTGAAAAAATGAAAGAGAAAGCCGCTTAGTTGTTTGAGAAAATAGACTTAGGCAACACTTTCATGTTGCTTTCCTTAGACTCACATATTGAAACCATTAATTCCCAGAATATATTCCCTTCAGGTTTTTAGACTTGAGAGAGTTAAAATTGCCATAGCGTTTCATCATGGTGTTGCACTTTGCCCTTCATACCTTCTCTCAAAAACAAACTGCACAGGCAATGCATTATGGGTAACTACAAGAGAAAGCTCTTCATTTGTCAAAAATGCTGTAATTTTTCATTTACAGGACCAATAAAACCAACAGATATTATAATTGTCATATTTCAATTGATATTTTATTCCCAACATAGCTAATTTAAATCAGAAATCAGATGCAGAAATCATACAGTATACGGAATGTGCCTTTAGGACTTTGTATCTACCCTTGATGAAGACTTTGTAAAGAAGGTCATTTAAAATATATATATATATTTTTAAGATGGCGCTGAAGAACATGGCTGACGTTTTACATTCTCCCAACCAATTGTGCAATTATGTATTTTTTTGCGTTTTGTTTAACTTATTTTTTTACTTATTGTGTACATAATGTTGCTGCTACCGTCTCTTATGACCGAAAATAACTTCTGGACATCAGAAAAGTGATTACTCACCACGGACTGGAAGAAACTTTTTCCTTTAACGAGTCCGACGAGAAGGATATCCTGCTTTCACTGGAACAGGCCCAGATCCACGCCTTTTGCGTGAAGAAAAGACGCCGGAAAAGGGGACGCAGATCGGGGATCCTTCTGAGAAGCCAGAGACGAGCGAGTAAACTCCCAATGCCTTTCCATTCTCCTTGCTAACGTGTAATCGTTGAAAATAAAATTGATGACCTACTATTAAGATTATCCTACCAACGGGACATAATTTTAAAAAACATTTTATGTTTCACCGAGACGTGGCTGAACAAATAAACGGACAATATAGAGCTGGCGGGATTTTCCATGCACCGGCAGAACAGAGACGCTACCTCTGGTAAGACGAGGGGTGGGGGGGTGTGTGATTTTGTCAATAACAGCTGGTGCGCGATGTCTAATATTAAAGATGTCTTGAGGTATTGCTCGCCCGAGGTAGAGTACCTTATGATAAGTTGTCGACCACACTATCTACCAAGAGAGTTCTCATCTGTATTATTCATATCTGTCTATTTACCACCACAAAGCGAAGCTGGCACTAAGACCGCTCTCAACCAACTCTAAAAGGCCATAAGCAAAGAAGAAAACGCCCACCCAGAAGTGGCGCTCCTAGTGGACGGGGACTTTAATGCAGGCAAACTTAAATCAGTTTTACCAAATTTTTACCAGCATGTCACATGTGCAACCAGGGGGGGGGGGGAAATCCTAGACCACCTTTACTCCACACACAGAGATGCATACAAAGCTCTCCCCCGCCCTCCATTTTGCAAATCTGACCACAATTCTATCCTCCTGATTCCTGCTGACAAGCAAAAACTAAAGCAGGAAGTACCAGTGACCCGCTCAATACAGAAGTGGTCAGATGACGCGGATGCTACACTACAGGACTGTTTTGCTAGCACAGACTGGAATATGTTCCGAATTCATCTAATGTCATTGAAGAATACACCACTTCAGACATCGGCTTCATCAAAAAGTGCATTGATGATGTTCCCACAGTGACTGTACGTACATATCCCAACCAGAAGCCATGGATTACAGGCAAAATCCGCATCGAGATAAAGGCTAGAGCTGCCGCTTTCAAGGAGCGGGAGACTAATCCAGATGCTTATAAGAAATCCCGCTATGCCCTCAGACGAACCATCAAACAAGCAAAGCGTCTGGCCTCCCGGGTGGCGCAGTGGTCTAGGGCACTGCATCGCAGTGCTAACTGCGCCACCAGAGTCTCTGGGTTCGCGCCCAGGCTCTGTCGCAGCCGGCCGCGACCGGGAGGTCCGTGGGGCGACGCACAATTGGGCTAGCGTCGTCCGGGTTAGGGTGGGTTTGGCCGGTAGGGATATCCTTGTCTCATCGCGCTCCAGCGACTCCTGTGGCGGGCCGGGCGCAGTGCGCGCTAACCAAGGGGGACAGGTACACGGTGTTTCCTCCGACACATTGGTGCGGCTGGCTTCCGGGTTGGAGGCGCGCTGTGTTAAAGAAGCAGTGCGGCTAGGTTGGGTTGTGCTTCGGAGGACGCATGGCTTTCGACCTTCGTCTCTCCCGAGCCCGTACGGGAGTTGTAGCGATGAGACAAGATAGTAATTCCTAGCGATTGGATACCACGAAAATTGGGGAGAAAAGGGGGAAAAAAAAAAAAAAGCAAAGCGTCAATACAGAACTAAGATTGAATCCTACTACAACGGCTCTGATGCTCATCGGATGTGGCAGGGCTTGAAAACTATTACAGGCTACAAAGGGGGGAAACCCAGAAGCGAGCTGCCCAGTGACACGAGCCTACCAGACGAGCGAAATGCCTTTTATGCTCGCTTCGAGGCAGAGCCACACTGAAGCATGCACAAGAGCACCAGCTGTTCTGGATGACTGTGTGATAACGCTCTCGGTAGCCGATGTGAACAAAACCTTTAAACAGGTCAACATTCACAAAGCTGCTGGGCCAGATGGATTACCAGGATGTGTACTCAAAGCATGCGGGGACCAACTGTCAAGTGTTTTCACTGACATTTTCAACCTCTCCCTGACCGAGTCTGTAATACCTACATGTTTCAAGCAGACCACCATAGTCCCTGTGCCCAAGGAAGCAAAGGTAACCTGCCTAAATGATTACCGCCTCGTGGCTCACACACCCATGTAGCCATGAAGTGCTTTGAAAGGCTGGTCATGGCTCACATCAACAGTATCCTCACGGACACCCTAGACCCACTCCAATTTGCATACCGCCCCAACAGATCCACAGATGACGCAATCTAAATTGCACTCCACACTGCATTTTCTCACATGGACAAAAGGAACACCTATGCGAGAATGCTGTTCATCGACTACAGCTCAACGTTAAACACCATAGTGCCCACGAAGCTCATCACTAAGCTAAGGACTCTGGGACTAAACATCTCCCTCTGCAACTGGATCCTGGACTTCCTGATGGGCCGCCCCAAGGTGGTTAGAGTAGGCAACAACACGTCTGCCATGCTGATCCTTAACACTGGTGCCCCTCAGGGGTGTGTACTTAGTCCCCTTCTGTATTCCCTGTTCACCCACGACTGCGTGGCCGAACACGACTCCAACACCATCATTAAGTTTGCTGACGACACAACAGTGGTTGGCCTGATCACCGACGATGAGACGGCCTATAGGAAGGAGGTCAGAGAACTGGCAGTGTGGTGCCAGGACAACAACCTCTTCGTCAATGTGAGCAAGACAAAGGAGCTGATCATGGACTACAGGAAAAGGCGGGCCGAACAGGCCCCCGTGAAGAATCTACGGGGCTGTAGTGGAACGGGTCGAGAGTTTCAAGTTCCTTGGTGTCCACATCACCAACGAACTATCATGGTCCAAACATACCAAGACAGTCGTGAAGAGGGCACGACAAAACCTTTTTTCCCCTCAGGAGACTGAAAAGATTTGGCATGGGCCCCCAGATCATCAAAAGGTTCTACAGCTGCACCATCGAGAGCATCATGACCGGTTGCATCACCGCCTGGTATGGCAACTGCTCGGCATCTGACCGTAAGGTGCTAGAGGGTAGTGCAAATGGCCCAGTACATCACTGGGGCCAACCTTCCTGCCATCCAGGATATATAATCGGTGGTGTCAGAAGAAAGCCCATAAAATTGTCAGAGACTCCAGTCACCCAAGTTATAGACTGTTTTCTCTGCTACCGCACGGCAAGCGGTACCGGAGCGAGTCTAGGACCAAAAGGCTCCTCAACAGCTTCTACCCCCAAGCCATTAGACTGCTGAACAATTCATAAAATTGCCACCGGACAATTTACATTGACCCCCCCTATGCGTAGTCACTTCGCCCCCACCTACATGTACAGATTACCTCAACTAGCCTGTAGCCCTGCACACTGACTCGTTACTGGTGACACCTGTATATAGCCTTGTTATTTTTATTGTGTTACTTTTTATTATAACTTTTTATTTTAGCCTACTTGGTAAATATTTTCTTCTTCTTGAACTGCGCTGTTATTTAAGGGCTTGTAAGTAAGCATTTCACGGTAAAGTCTATACTTGTTGTTTGCGGCGCATGTGGCAAATAAAGTTCGATTTGATTTGAATAGTCAGTATAGAATATTTGGGGTAGTTAGTCACACATCTGCCTTTAACTCATGACGTCCAAACTCCCATGATGCATACTGTAGGTCTGTACTGTAGAATGTATGCCCTGACTCACTTCCCTGTCCTCACATCAGCTACACTACAAATACTTTTCGTTGTCTTATTACACATTGTGAAAATCAGTAGTTCTGGTAATCTCATCTGCTCAGTCCTAATCAAGGAGTTCCAGCCCTCACAGTCCTTTCCGTAGTGTCAAGCCTCGTCTTCCTCCCAGACTTATCGGGAGCTCATGTTCTGTGTTTGAACCTTGTCAAAACGGCCGCAACGGGGAGCGGTTTATCTGCTCTCGTTTAATTAGGGAGCAGATTTGCAATCTTGCAGTTGATTTCTACAACATAACCTCTCTGGCCAATGCGCTGGGCAGCCCACAAAGCCGGCCTTTTAATTTCTGATTGGGAAAAGGAACAAAGATGCAACATAATTCTTAGCTTTTCAGCGTAGGCTATGTTCGTCTGTTGTGGGAAGTGGTTTGCTTTAAAGTATATGCATTTTGCTCGTTTGCTGTCTAATTGCACACTGATGCGTACACTCAGGCACGCACACACATGCACCCTCACACAGACTCAGTCACAGACAAATGCAGACAAAAACATGTAAGCCAAAATGTATCCATCATAGACAAACACAGACTGACACATACTGTGTCACAATCTCTCTGTCACTGGCATAATTGCCTCTGTATCTGCGGGAACAAAAGTTCTCAGCTGGCCAGCTGTGTGCCATCCAAAGGATTTCCATTTTCTCAACAAGGAAGATCAAGGTTAAAGGTTCTAAGGGGGGATGTAGCTACTGTTTCAATAGGAGGAAGTGGGATTGACCTAGCACAACAACAACATTCCTCCACTGCTGGTCAAAAGTTACCTCTACATTACAATCTGTTTGAATCCTCTTGTCCGATACCAAAGTCTCCCACATGTACCTATTTTTATTATTACCTGGCCAAATGAAGTGGCTTGGCAGTTAATTAATCAGACATTTCAAAATCAGATTATCACCTCTCCAATCTTGTTCATATCCAATTAAAATATTCAATAGTACAAGTTATTTCCATAGAGTTCCTTAACAGGTTGTTGACAATGTTATTTTTTTTGATTTCATCTGCTCTGAGATGGCTTGTAAAATTGAAATGATGGTCACTCATGCAAGGATGATATGACAAGCAATGGGATTATCAGACTATTAAAGAAGATTGAATCAATATCGAAAGGGTCGCTACCGTTTGTTTTCTTCAGCTTTAAAACCCAATTTAGTGGCCTAGTCATCCAAAACACAGAGTAAAGAGGACTCCATCTGGAAGGGAAGAGTGAGAGGGGGGTTACCCTCAATCATCCTCACACATACTGACACACAAATCCCTGGCCCCCGCTCACAGCAGTGATACACATTATTTTAAGTCAGCTCATCTCAATATCTACAAGCTTCATTGCACTGCTCTTCTACCTCTACATATTATTATCCTGTAGCTTACTGTAGCCAACACAGGGTAGCCTCTGAACCTCAACAATATAAAGGCTAAACTGAGGCTGAAAATGGCAGTATTTGATAGTACAAAGTATTTTCTTTGATTTCAAATGAAACACTTCAGTCAAGTCCGATTCACTTTGCTATAAGCTTTTTATAAATGAAATGGAAACGTTAGGTTTGGAGAGCTCTTTGATCCTATAGCTACACAACAGCAGCTGGCATATCTGGCGTGTTCAGGGGAGTAATTTGACCAGGATGGATTCCCTTGTTGTTGATAGAAGGTTGGGATCATCCACGGTATCCGTAGAAAATACTTTTAAGCCTGTTATTAGAGTGGACATCCAAAGACTGATAACGGGAAAATGATTTGTGTCAGATTTTGATCCACTTTAGCATTGTAGCCTACATTTTCTTACCAATATTGCCAGGAAAAATAAAACGTTTTGGACCCAGGTAATTGAAGAGGAAATGTGTGCCTCTTAAGTGGATTTTTAGATGTATGGATTTAGAAGCTGTAGTGCTTTGCCCAGCCCTAAACCAAAGCCACACTTCAACCCTTTCTACATTTGACTCAAGGCAAAGGGCTAGTGTTTTTGTGTCACGTTCCTGACCTGTTTTCTGTTGTTTTTGTATGTGTTTAGTTGGTCAGGGCGTGAGTTGGGGTGGGCATTCTATGTTATGTGTTTCTATGTTGGGTTAAATGTGTTGCCTGATATGGTTCTCAATTAGAGGCAGGTGTTTGACGTTTCCTCTGATTGAGAACCATATTAAGGTAGGCTGTTCTCACTGTTTGTTTGTGGGTGATTGTTGCTGTGTCTGTGTTTGTGCACCACACGGTACTGTTTCGTTTTGTTTAGTCTGTTCGTGCGTTCTTCGTTTTATGTTAGTTCGCATGTTCAGGTCTGTTGACGTCGTTTGTTGTTTTGTAGTTTGTCTTGTATTTTCGTATTCGTTATTATAATTAAATTCATTATGTCTACATACCTCGCTGCGTGTTGGTCCGATCCATGCTCCTCCTCGTCTGAGGAGGAGAACGACTTCGACAGCCGTTACATTTTGTTTATTATATGCCACACGAGATGCCACAATAGAGAGAAAACAAACAGAAACATCACGAGAGCTGATATTTCTGTGAATGTCCCCGAAAGCTTGGGGAATTAAAGGTTGAGCTGGCTTTTAATGACTTATCAGACACAGTCATGGACAGAGGCAGGATACCCAAGCCCTTTGTCAGTAGCCGCAGGCCACAGTCTTAATTGAAGCATGATTCATAAATAAACCAAACTCCTACTGATTGTGGATTATCTCTATAAATATACCTAATTAATACTGCATATGAATGTCATTATTTCCCTAATTCTAGACATTGAAAGCTCTTGCCTCCCATTGGTTTCTGCCTGAGAGAGGGAGTTGTTTTAACTTGAGTAATTGCTTTTGAACACAGTGGATTTTTAATGGCACAATAAGACTTCTTTTGCATCCACAAAGATGCCGTGCTGATAGCAAAGCTCATTGATAGAAAATAATCAAATGGTTCTGCCTAGGAGATAAAAGCTATTTGAGAGGATAATGAATCATTTTTGTTTGTCCCTCTCAGGGTTGGTAGCAGATTACCCTCAGAGAGAGAGACATAGGGGGAGGGGAGGGAGATAAATACAGAGCGAGAGAAAGAAAGAAAGAGCGAATGGCACTCCATTCCAATTTACCCACTCACCATGAAGTTACAGCCATGCAAAACACAAACTCATGCATAATGAATGCCAAACATAAGAATAAAATTAAACCCGCTCGCTCTGCCTCATTGTGTCCCCAATTTCAGGCATAAAATTGGGTCTGAGAAACTGAGCTCGAGGAAGAGTGTCGGAAGCACATCATTAACTTAACACACTTATCAATTAAAATATGGAACAAAAACAGTAAACGATTATTACGAATTACCTGGTATATATCAGTCTGACTGTGGTAGAAATGACCTCTTTCTCCTCCTGTGGACTGGAGTTGTGTGGCTTGCTCAAAGAAAGGGCTTTTCTTTTTAGGGGCTGGAATTAATAGTCTTATTAATGGGTGCTAATCAGTAAAAATAGCAATTGGGTACTGTTTAGTCTACCATACATAGTACATGTATATATGCTCCACATATTCATCAAGCGTGAAGGGCCCCTGGCTCCCTGGTGAATACGTGGTTGGATTTCAGAGGCCACAGTAGACCTGAGGTTACATCTTCTAGCCTTCTCAATGCTTTGAGGTCATGAGGAGTGAAACAGAAACAGGAAATTAAAGATGCCTCGTTGCACACCTCGGAATATGATGCTGGTTCATTGACCCGTTGCTCGTTTATGAAAGGGAACCTTTGTTGAGTGAATAGGTGTTCAGTACAGTATCCCAAGATTAAATGGGAGTCAGTAGAGGCTTAGAGGAATAGCGTGATATACAGTGCCTTCAGAAAGTATTTATAACCATTTACTTATTCCACATTTTGATGTGTTACAGCCTGAATTCAAAATGGATACAATTTAAAAAAAATCTCACTCATATACACACAATACCCCATAATGACAAAGTGAAAACATGTTTTTAGACATTTTTGTTAATGTATTTAAAATTAAATACAGAAATCGCTAATTTACATAAGTATTCACACCCCTGAGTCAATACTTCATAGAAGCACATTTGGCAGTGATTACAGCTGGGAGTCTTTCTGGGTAAGTCTTTAAGAACTTTCCAACATTTGCCCATTATTCTTTAAAAGAAATCTTCAAGCTCTGTCAAATTGGTTGTTGCTCATTGCTAGACAACCATTTTCAGGTCTTGCCATAGATTTTCAAGTAGATTTAAGTCAAAACTGTAACTCGGCCACTCAGGAACATTTACTTTCTTCTTGGTAAGCAACTCCAGTGTATATTACAGCTTTGTGTTTTAGGTTATTGTCCTGCTGAAAGGTGAATTCATCTTCCAGTGTCTGGTGGAAAGCAGACTGAACCAGGTTTTCCTCTAGGATTTTGCCTGTGCTTACCTCCATTCCATTTTTTAAAAATCCTGAAATACTCCCCAGTCCTTAAAAAACTAACTGTTTTTAAAGTCAACATTGGCCTCATGATGAAATCTCTGAGCGGTTTCGTTCCTCTCTGACAACTGAGTTAGGAAGGACAACTGCATATCTGTAGTGACTGGGTGTATTGAAACACCATCCAAAGTGTAATTAATAACTTCCACATGCTCAAAGGGATATTCAGTGTGTGCTTATTTTTTCTTTACCCCATTTACCAATGAAACCGCCCTGGTCTTTGTGGTTGAATCTGTGTTTGAAATGTACTGCTCGACTGAGGGACCTTACAGATAATTATATTTGTAGGGTACAGAGATGAGGTAGTCATTAAAAATGTCCATGCAACTTATTATGTGACTTGTTAAGCACATTTTTAGTCCTGAACGTATTTAGGCTTTCCATAACAAAGAGGTTGAATACTTATTGACTCAAGTTTTTTCATTAATTTGTAAAAATTCAAAATTCCACTTTGACATTATTTAGTATTGTGTGTAGGCCAGTGACAAACACATCTCAATTTAATCAATTTTAAATTCAGGCTGTAACACAACCAAATGTGGAAAAAGTCAAGGGGTGTGAATACATTCTGAAGGCACTGTAGGTATTATGATGTTATGACGTGATGTTTTCCTCTAATCGGAATACGTCTTTCATTAGCACTACCTCTTTTTCATTCCTTCCCTCATATCAACAACGGTATCGACAATAGAAATGAAAAATCCAAACGACTAC